>NC_047512.1:12058638-12149918 GCF_902827115.2 Pseudochaenichthys georgianus | reverse complement strand
AGATCAATTACTCAAATATAATTGACTCTCCCCTCCCTTTTCTTACATATGTCACATAATGTAATAACAACGTAGGAGTCTATTTAAACATGGTATCGTCTATAAGCTATTAATCGAGAAAACTCAGTATCAGCACGCAACTTGCAAATAACTCTTCTCTCTTTCCTATCCCTCTCTTATCCTCATCTCTCTATTCATCTCCTCCACATCTCTCTCTATTCTCTCTCTATATTCTCTCTTTCTATTCTCTCCTCCACATCTCTCTCTATTGTCTCTTACTTCAGTTAGATAGGAAATAAACATACGAGTCCATGTAAGCATGGTAGAGGTCATAATCCATCACTCGAGAAAACTCAGTATCAGCAGTGCGCAACTAACAAAAACAATTGTGAGAACCATATATTATGCAGGAAATGCACACCTTTGTTGAAAAAACAAAACAAAAAAACAAAGCATCTCTGATTTGGGAGGAACAGCTTCAACCCCCCTTAACATCTGAGTTACCACTGAAGGCATAGCATGAATGATAGTGGGCGTCTGAGGGTGTCTTTACTGAGAAATGTCAAACAAATTCAAAACCTTACATTTGAAAACAGGTTTGCATTCCTCCACTTAAGGTGACGTTATCATTGGAAACGATAAGAACAAACTATTTTGATATAGAATCTATAAATTGAATCTTTAGAGCAGAACAGAATGGTTGTATTTTTAGCCTAAGCTCCGTGCAGCCTCATGGTCTATATAATGTGAATATATGTAGTAGACAGTAACAGGCCCCTGACATCAGGCCTATACTAAAAATGGTAGGGGCTTTTCACAGCTTGCCAACCTGCAGGCATCCTCTGCATAGCAGTATGGATAGCCTTAAAAAAACAAACAAACCCACTCTGTGGTAACGAGAGTCATATTTCTGACCCCTGTGCCCAAGTGAAGCCGTTTGACTCATCTGACTGACCCAAGGGTTTGGAGCTGGTGTAACAGGGAGGCTTCCAAGTGTTCAGAGCAGACGTCAAGCTTTCAGTTCATGGCTCGGTGGGGGGGAGCAGACCCATGTGAAACAGTCTCAACGGCTGTAAAGTTCAGTTTGAGGAATGTCATTCTCTCTGTGAGCAGGGAATGGTGTCCATTCTCGGACCAGACCATTAATGTCATGTAGCGCAGCCATAGCATCTCTGTGACTGCACTCAGCCGGTCTGTAGTAGGGCAGAGCTGGGTGACTTTTAGTGAAGCCGTCCGAAGCCATAGACAACAAACGGAACACAGGATCATCAATGTCTCTCTTTACCAGTGGCTCAATCATAAAAGAAATTAGTGGGGAAATGTGGAACACTAATCCATCATGTGAAATGTTGAGTTAATTTAAATAATTATTTATGGGATGAAATCAAATGATCATTAATATTAGAAACTAAAGTCAGTTAAAATAGGACTTGCACGGATCAGAATCTAATCAATACACCATTTTCCCAGCTCTGTAATGAAATGGATGACAAGCAGGTATGCAAACTTGTCACCTTTTGAATCCAAACTAGGTCGTTTGTGTGATTCATGTAGATCTGCAATACAAATATTATTTGGGGCATGGGCAAGGTTGCCAACTCTGGGTACCTGGCTGGATTGAGATTTCGATATCATGGGTTTAATTACACACATGCGCACGAAATGACTGCTATCGTGTCAGTAGCGGGACCTTAGCATATATGTAGGATATGTATATAATATATATATATATAAATGCACAATATTGGACTCAGACTATAAAAGGGCACACAGTTTCATTCACTAATGAAAGTCAAACACATGTTTGTTTCCACTGTTTTATTGTGTGCCTGTCATGATAAGCAATTAATTGACTTATCAGCTCCTGAGTATGTTTGTTGTTGTTGGGTAATCTATGGTAGGGCTAACCCATACAGTGGTGTGGCTCAAGTCAGTATTTGAAATGTAATTACATATTGATTGATTGATTGAAGAGTTTATTAACAGCTTGTATATTGGGTACAGTACAGCTCAAAAAATACAATTGTCAAGGGGATGCAGACCAGAGAAAGACTTTCGTCTTGTTTACATCAGGGTCCCCCATTTCCAATTCATCATGTCATTTAAGACATAAGACATATTTGACATACAGATGGCTATATCGCCCCCTTGACGGTGAAACGCCACGCATGAGGTTTGGATTATTTCCCTGTCTCAATCCAAATGGAACTGTATGAAATAAAAAGGCACATTTGTGTGACAAAATTGACATGCTGAAAACCCAACCCCGCAGCGGCGCTGTCTGGGGGGATTTTGTTGAAATACTAACATAAAATACACATTCTCTTGAGATGAAAAAATAAGTCCATCTATTACTACACGACATATTTAAATGAAGCTGAACCTGCTGCTCCTCACAGAGGAAAAAAGGCTGTGTGAATTACTTTACATTCGTGGATCCCCCACTGTCCTGTGTGTGAAAACGGAAGACAGCCCACACACCTATCAATCATCAAACCGTGGGGTCCTATTTCATTATGTGATGAGTTCTATCAACACGTAATGTTGTATCAATGTATATCGAGATGTGTTACCGCAAAATTATTCTCCGTCGGGACTTCCTGCAACAACACCACGCCGCCACCTCGATTCTGATAGGCCAGAATCTATTATCAAAGATGTCCTATTTAAGAAGACGATCACTACGTGACAATCTGCAGCCGCTTGTTCTTGAGTAGAAGTACCAGAGTGTATGCATACTATGTTACAGCAAGAGTACTGCATTAAAAATGTTACTCAAGTGAAAGTAGAAAAGTATTCTCATCAAAATATAGTGGAAATAGCGACAGTCGTTGTGCAGATTGGTCCATTTCAGAATAATATATATGATGTGTTTTATAATGATTTATCATCAAAGTGTTCTCAAAGCTGGTGAAGGTGCAGCTAGTCTGAAGTACTTTGTAGACTGCAGGGTAGCTGGTGGATTTACTCCAGGTGGAACTAAAGTCTGATTTAACACATCATTCATCCAGATCCGTAAAGTAACTAAAAGGTATGAAATACATGTAGCGGAGTAGAAATACACCATGTACCTCTGAACTGTAGAAGTAGAAGAATAAAGTGGCAAACAAGTATCTCAAAATAGTGCTCAAGTATAGTACCTGTTGACTTTATGAACTTAGTTACACCAGTGGCTATACAGATAGAAAGACTAAGCCTTACACAGAGGCATGAAAACACATCTATGAAAAATGCTCAACAATGCTGCCAGAACCACAATCTGACTGCTACAATTAAAATAAATGCCTCTATCCATCTCCATCAGATGTATATAGCACCTTTCAACGCAAGGCAATTGAAAGTGCCTTACAAAAAAATGAAAGACATTAAGCATTAAAAGAAAAGCTAATAGAATAAGCATTAAAAGGACAAATACATGGATAAAAGTTAGTGCGGTCTAAAATATGAATAGTTCAATTTAACATTAAAAGGAAAAGTACATGGATAAAAGTTACAGTGCGGTCTAAGATATGACTAGTTCAATTAAAAGCATAATAACTGAACGCTGCTTCTCCATGTTTAGTTCTGACTCTGGGGACAGAAAGCTGACCAGTCCCTGAAGACCTGAGAGATCTGGATGGTTCATAATTTAGCAGGAGGTCAGAAATGTATTTTGGGCCTAAACCATTCAGTGCTTTATAAACCAGCAGCAGTATTTTGAAATCTATTCTTTGACACACAGGAAGCCAGTGTAAAGACTTCAGAACAGGAGTGATGTGATCCACTTTCTTAGTGTTAGTGAGGACTCGAGCAGCAGCGTTCTGAATCTGCTGCAGCTTTCTAATATATATTTTTTTGTGAGACCTGTGAAGACACCATTGCAGTGTCCAGTCTACTGAAGATAAAAGCATGGACAAGTTTTTTTTTTATTTATTTTTTTTTTCAAATCCTGCTGTGACATTAGTCTTTCAATCCTAGATATATTCTTTAGGTGATAGTAGGCTGATTTAGTAACTGTAAATCACTTACACGTGTGTGTGTGTGTGTTTGGTTGGGGGTAGCCAGATGTTCCTCTGTGCCTTTAGGCCATAAAACCCCCAATGGTCGCTCTGTGGTCTTGCTCAGATTCTCTGCCCCTCCAAAGGTCACGCCTGTGATTGACCTCGGGTGCAGGATTGTAGGAGCAGAGGAAGGGGGAGATTCCGTCCAAAATGCAAACCTCTCCATGACTTGTCTTTAAAACGTTCTTTAAGTCCTGTATTAAGTCTTCTGTTATGTAGCGGTAAATCCCATTTAAAAATGAAGAGCAAAATAGTTTAGTTTACTTCTCTGTCTGTTCGGATTTGGAAATGTTTATGATTTATTTTGTGTGCTCGTGAACGAGAAAACAACATCTACCTTTGAACTGCAATTACTTATCTTAAAAATTGCAACATTATACTCCTTTAAAAAATTGCTCAATTCATTTAAACACATTTATTATGTGCACAATAAAACCTCAACAAGTATATTGATCCTGGCTTAACCAGCGACCTTTACTCTATTGTTCATAAGCTCAGTATTTGACAACTATTAGGATTGTAGTAATGTCTGTATAGACCAATTGTACTAGAAATAATTTGAAACAGTTTAATAAAGAATGTTAAACTATATTTAAACTGTAATTGAACTTCAACGTATATCAATTATCTGATTCCAGTGGCCAGTTGGAAACAGACAATCAACAAGGTTTTCATTTTGCAGCAACAGCGCAAAAGTTTCAATTACTGTCTGACTACATTGCAGTTAGCTGACGCTTTTATCCAAAGCGACTTACATTAAGTACATTCGACTAGGAAGACACAACCTTGAAGAAAACAGAACCCTATAAGTACATCAGGCCTCACAGAGCCAAGCACCTCAAGTGCTTCTCAACTGGCTATAGATAAGCCAGTCCTCATGTCTGAGTCTGGTTCTGTCTTATCTTCTTTGTTTTGGAATGTGTTCAATACATTACGTTTTTTTTAAAATTCATTATTACCATATAATACATAGATTTAAGAATAAATGAAACAAATAATACAACATTGAGCTGTTTGAGCTTTTCATCTTTACATTATTGTTTTATTTCTCTCAAGTCATTTAATTTTGGTGAAATAACTGAAGTTTTAGTTCATTTTACCCTGGCTGTGGACTGATTCATTATGAGTTGTTACAACGCATGCACAAGACGGCGGGTAGACAAACAAACACGAAACAATTATACAAACAAACACTGCAGTTAGACAAACAAACATAAAAACTCTCAACAACTCAGCCTGACAAAAACTCTTCCAGCCTATTTTAATCCGAATTAGGGAGACTTTCAGAGGGGCCACTAATTATGAGCCCTCTATCCTCATAATTCTTGTGTATCTGCAAACACAGCCAAATTCAGCAATTCATACAACATTCTCAAACCACACATTGGGCACTTTCTTTAGTTCAAAAGCGTCAATAATCGCGGATAATGCTGTATGCTCCTTTTTTCTACGTGCAGCTCTCCCCAGGGGGCGGAGAATCGGCACCTCAGCAGAAATGCTATTTATCCTCTGAAAACTCCTAAATTCGGCGATTTGTTTAAATACAAATCTTGCGACATTGCTTCTAATTCAGAAAATCCACTTTGCTGGTGCATCTCTCAAAAGTTTCTCTGAATATTTGTTGTATGTAATTGCCTGGTGAGTTAATTCCAAGAAGCACACACAGAGGAGATCGATGAAATTCGATATTCCTAGGTTATCATTAGCCCCAAATATTCTCATAGTTTTCACATAGGCCGTGTTTGCTCGTAGACACCTGTCCCAGCAACAAACACGGGGAAATCGGCCAGGACAATATCCCCTTGACACCGATTCCCGAGGTTATAGATTAGCCTCCAGATGTAAATGAGTAGAGAAACCCAAAAAAAAAAAATGCAGCAGCTCAGTTCTCTCAGGTAATTTTAATACACCGTTGATCTCAAACGCTGGCGAGTCAATCTCAAAATAGAAATGTACTCACCAATGCTTCAAAGATCTGAAGGTGCCTGTCCGTGACGCCAATCTGTGAGAGAGATTTTCTTTTCAGCAATGTAGATGGAAGGAATGGAGGCTGGAGTCCGCTTTATATCAAACACTGAGTTTAATGAGAGCCAACGGCCGGGAGCATTGGCAGGGTTCTCACACGACTTCATCATGTGATTCCCCAGCCAACATTGAAGATTACACAGAAACACAGCGCAAATCTACACAGATAATCAAGGAGGAGCCTCTATTTCGCGCGTCTTCTGATCGATAATCACAAAAACACATGGATTCAGAGACAAAGACAGTCTGTTAAAGTCCTCTGGCAGTTAGTCACAGTCCCCCAACAGGAAAGCGGAACCTTTAACCCTTTAACCTTTAAACCTTTAAACCTTTAAACCCCTGCTCTAAGTTATGGCAGACCTATGTGAAACACAAAATGCTTTTTGGTACAAACACTTAAACAAAATATTTCCCTCACAATCATCAACCTTTTTTTCAAAGTGGTTAACAAAGTCGCTTGACAGAAGGGAGGAGGGGCTTTGGGGGGGTCCAAGAGGGTGGAGAAGATGGAAAATAGTTTTTTGGGATTGGAATAGGAAGATTGGATCTTATCTTGAAAGAAAGTGCTTTTTGCTTGAGAGATCGGAGCAGAGAAAGAGGATAGGAGAGCCTGATAGGTTAGGAGGTCGTCATGGTGTTTGGATTTCCACCATTTCCGCTCTGCTGCCCGAAGAACGGTTCTATTAGCACGCAGTGCGTCATTTAGCCAAGGAGCAGGAGGGGACTGACGAGCCTGCCGAGATGTGAGAGGACAGAGAGAGTCCAGAGAGGATGAGAGAGTAGAGAGGAGAGTTTCTGCAGCAGAGTTTGGAGGCAGGAGTTGGAACGAGTCAGAGAAAGGGAGGGCTGAGAGCACCGATGAGGCAAAGGTAGAGGGGGAGAGGGAACGAAGGTTACGGCAGACAGGTGCAGGATGAGAAGAGATTAGTTCGTTATGTTTGGAAAGGGGTAGAGAGAATGAAATGAAGAAGTGATCAGATGTGTGGAGCGGGTTTACAGAGAGGTTAGAAGCAGTGCAGTTCCTTGAGAATATGAGATCAAGGACATTGCCAGCTTTAAGAGTTGGTGGGGACGGAGACAGTGAGAAAGCAAAGGCGGTAAACAGAGATGTTAGTTCGTCTATCTTCCCTGTCTGGAGGTTGAAGTCTCCGAGAAGTACAGCAGGAGGGCCAGTTTCAGGGATGTGTGAGAGGAGATGATCTAATTCCTCCAAGAAGTCCCCCAAGGCGCCTGGCGGACGGTAGAGAACAACAATGGTTAATTGTATAGGATGGGTTACTGTGACGGCATGGAATTCAAAGGTGGAAGGAGTGAAGTTAGGTAGCTTGAAGAGGGAAAAGCTCCAGTTGGGAGAGAGCAGGAGACCAGTGCCACCTCCTCTGCCAGTGGGTCTGGGTGTATGGGAGAAGGAATATGCTGTGGAGAGAGCTGCTGGGGTGGATGTGATGGATGGAGTAATCCAGGTCTCAGTGAGAGCAAGGAAATCCAGGGACTGCAGGGAAACGTAGCTAGAGAGGAAGTCGGCCTTAGGAACAGCTGACTGGCAGTTCCACAGGCCCCCTGAAACTACACTGAACAAAAATGCAACACTTTTGTTTTTGCTCCCATTTTTTACGAGATGAACTCAAAGATCTAAAACATTTTTTATATACACAAAATAACCATTTCTCTCAAATATTGTTCACAAATCTGAAAAAATCTGTGATAGTGAGCACTTCTCCTTTGCCGAGATAATCCATATGTTTGTTCAGTGTAGATGTTGGATCTCAGTGGAGCATGTGGGATAGACAAGAGCAGGCCGGTTGACGAAGCGATTCAGATCGGTTGAACCCATGGATGGTTGAACCACAGTGCTGATATTACCCATGCCATGGATGTATTTATAAGAACCATATTACCCCTCCTGTACCCGGGCCCGGTGACACGATGGAATTAAGAGAGCTCAGACCCTCACTTTTCTAGAGGTCGGAACATGTCATAAGTATAAATAGATACAAGCATAAATAAATGTAGGAATAAAAACATGAATAAATATGTTGCAGTGTTTTCAGGGAGCTTTAGTGTGTGTGCTGTGGCTCAGCTGGAAAGCAGTTGGCTCATGACCGCAGGGTCCCTGGTTCAACGACTGAACAATACGTATTTTTTGTTGTTTATAAAAGCTAAAGCTAAATGAGATAATGTAGTTAATAAATGTATTCTTTGATATGGTTTAGCCTTTCTCAGGCTACAACATGGTTACGTTTAAGAATATTATTAAGGAATACAAATCCCTCTTTGCAATGTTTAGCAGCCTCCTTAGGCTTTTCAATCACAATCATTCAACTGGAATAAATAAAATATTGTTAACTATATATATTGAAAATATGATTTTATGTTGGTTGTTTAGAGGTATTCTAAGGCTTTACTCATTGGGAACTCGGTATGAGATAGAGCACACTGTTGAGCTGTCCAATCTGCCTGTTTTACACACTTTGACCAACAGGGGGGTTTGTGTTCAAATGAAGCCCATGATGAAGCCTCATGAGATGAACCCTTTTGCGAACCAATTGGCTGGAAAGCTTCAAAGCTTCATAAGGCTTCATCTCGCCATCATCATACACATGATTATAGCCTGAGGGGCTAAAAAAAAAAATAAAAAAAAATAAAACACCAGCGATACTTAGCTCAATCAAAGTAGGATTTGCCTCCTCTTTGCCTCCCTCGTGACTCCCGCAGGACTCTAATGTCTGACGCTCCAGGAAAGAGCTACCTAAAATGGACACCTGATTGCTGAGTTCTCACAGCTGTGGGGCCACGTCCCTTTAATTAGTTAACTCTCTGCAGCTGGTGGCCCTCAAAAGGAAATCGAGACTGGCTCCCTCCTGAGTTGTTATTGTATCTTTTCAGTGGCCCAATGGTTTTACAATTACATTAAACCCTAAGTTATAAAGTTATGAGTTTAACCCTTAATACAGTTACACCTACTCAATAAAGCTCTTAGTATTCTACAAATGTTTAAATCAAAGTTAACCCTAGCAGTCAGTTAGTTCAGTTTTAAGGTTTCAGTCAAATTACTTGTCCCAAGTTTCTGCCTGACAGATACTGTAGCGGTTTTGAGATTTAAAATCACAAATTCAGTCAGATCAACTACAGAGCATTTATACAGAGTACACACACTGAAACAGAGTGACCTGTAGACTATGAAAAATGACAGCTGTATTTGAGGCAATTAAGGATTTGACATGTATTGCACACTTTTCAAAGGCCGTGGCAGTATGAATCAGCCATGCTCGACACTGCTACAGTAAATTGCATAATACTCATGTCTGCAGCTGAAAGCCTCATTTATGAAAATCTCTGCATGTGTTGCCTATTTTTTGTCCCCTTACCCTGACATTTCTCACCTCTCAAAAAGTTGCTTGTGGCTTCTGATTGATGAAAGGTACAGTAAATAATCTTAGACAGAACAATGACTGTTGCACAGACTTTGTGGAAATCTAGCTAATAAGGTGTTTTTAAATTGTGCTGGCTTTAGAGATCAGTGTGTCAGATTTCTGCGAAGTTCAAAGAAGGGTGGCAGAAGTTCAAGGTTGCTCAATTTTCCTTGAACAAAGGCTTGAATGTTGTTTGACTTATGTGAGCGCCGTCACCTTTACTGTAAGATGGTGGGTGAGAAAACAACAAAAAGACTCCTTCTACTACATATAAGCAGTGTGAGAGATTTAGTATCACATCATTGATTCACACTAGTTTTCTTTTAAAAGTAGTCAAAGATGCATTATCATTAAATGTTAAAGCACTACAAATAAAATAAAATAAATACTCCGTTACAAGTAATAGTCCTGCATTAAAAAGTACAATTTACTTATAGTGGCAAAAGTAAAAGATCCATATTTGTGTTATACCTATTGGAATACTATTCCATATAGAAATAGATAATTAACATGAGAAACTGTCATGGGTCACTGAGAAGGATTTAATTTGAACTGCTTCAAAAAATAATTAATAGTTAGATATAAATCAGTGCACCAGCATTTCTTTGTCATGTTGTCGGATAAATGTATTGGAGTAAAGGTACAACATAATTGAATGATCTCAAAAATAAGTACAGTACTTGAATAAATGCACTACTATAGCCTTTAGTTCTTCCATGATCCTGCATTTCCCAACCATTTAGTGCCATTTGGAGGAAGAGCATATAGTGTTTCTCTTAAAATCAAACATGCACTCAAAAACACTCAAAGCTAAACTTTAACATTTTAAGAATGTGCAGATGTTCCCAAATTATTATTTAGTATTTAGTATACACTATAAATAACCTTTCGTCGACTTTAAATGTACACCTTAGCTGCCTTCGCTTTGATACAGTGAAAAAAGCATTCGTTACTATATCTACCAAAAATGGGTCATCGGTTTGGAAAATGTTACAGGAAGTACATTATGTCTCAGCCAATCGGTTTGATTTCCACTTTGTAAGCCTTGATCACCATGACACAAAATCTTCCATTTGAGTGTGAAGACATCAGTGGTGCACGAGCAGGGCTCTGTGCCACAATGATTGGAGGACTGGCTGCTTTGAATTTTCTAAGTGCATTGTGTGAGTGCAACTTCCCTTTTCTACTTTAAGATGAATACAACTGTAATATATAGTTTTGTATAAAAATAATTATTGTATCTAACTGTCTTCTGTTGAACTTGTAACAGTTGTTGAGACTTTATTTATCTCTTTTCTTCAGCCTTGATTCAAACTGCAGAGGATTCTCACCAGATCTCTCTGACTGTGGTGGAAGTTGGCGATGATTTGTGTTTGGCATGTTCAACTGTTGAAAATGAAGCCGGGTTATTTTACTGGTATAAACTGAAGTTTGGATATATGGTCGAAACAGTTGCAGCAGGAACTTTGGCGGACATAGCACTTCAAGGAGAATTTCAAAACTCAAGACTAACTGTTAAAAAACTGAATGCTCAGTTTGTTCTGAACTTCAGAAATGTAACTAAAGAAGATGAAGCAACGTACTTCTGTCAATCAGGAACAGCATACACCATGGAATTGGTTAATAGCACACTTTTGGTTGTTAAAGGTAAAGTATGTTCATTTATTGTTTGCTGCTTTGTCAATTACTCCCTCCCCTCCCTCCTCTTCCCCCACTGGACTATAACTCCCCACACACACTCAGACACTCAAATCCAGCACAAGACACCTTTTTTACACTTTTATGGACAATCTGCAATAAATGCACATTCTATGGACAATCTTGCACCAAAGATATTGATATTGAAGTGACTGTTATTTTTGTTATATTATTTAGTATATATATTGATTGTTGTATTTATTATCTTAATGTGTGCATATGTGTCTGTTAATTGTGTATATAGGATATACATATTTTATACATATCTTTATATATATCTATATTGTATAATTCTATATTCAGGATTGTTGGAAACGTCATTTCGATCTCTGTCTGTAAACACAAACTGAGTAAGATTGACATTAAAGTTGACTTTTGACTTTGACAACTCTAACTAACTTGCTACCCTTTAGTTCAATCCGGCCTTTTTGTCCATCACACAGATCATAAAAACCTGAAGAAATCTATTTACGTGAAACAAAGTCCGGAGACTGAGTTGGTCTTGCCCGGCGACTCAGTGACTCTCCAGTGTTCACTCCTCTCCAAAAACAATGAAAGCGCAAATCAGTGTCCAGGTGAACACAATGTGTACTGGTTCAGGTCTGGATCAGGAGAATCCCATCCAAACATCCTTTACACTCACAGTGAGGAACAAAAGGAAAGAAGTTGTGTCTTCAGTCTGTCCAAAACTATACACAACTCCTCTGATACCGGGACGTATTACTGTGCTGTGGCTACATGTGGACAGATCCTGTTTGGAGAAGGAACTACAGTGGAGACAAGTATGTTACGTCTTCTTTAATTCACAATGCATCGATGTTGATTATTTGATTGCTTCCTTAATAGGCTTTAGTGTTAGCTGCCTCCGCTATATTTCCCTATCAGTTTTTTCAGTGTGTGTGTTTCCTATACATTTCCTGCGGTACTCTTTTGTACATCAAGGACTTTTTGCTGTTCATGTACTTGTGCAGCTTATAACATATGGCTCTAAAATTGCACATTAGAGCAATACTACTGTGAGCCTCTCCGCTCACACAGGGTTCAAATATGGACGGAAAGAGCATGTTCGTGTAACACAGTCGTTTATTAGACCAGAACCAGGTTACGACATGCTTTTATTCCGGCACTGATTACCTGATTCCGATCAGCTGTCTGGCCTCCGGCCGAGCCACTCCCTTCACTCCAGCAGCCGGCGCCCTAACCACACCCCGCTGCCACAACTACAAAAAGCGTTTTTAAAGTATATCAAGTCACTGCTGCTGTGAAACAATTGGTTGGTTTTCCTTTCAGTTTTTACTGCTTAGGGCAACAAGCCCTCCTATCTGACACGCAAAAATATGTACAGTAGTGGATCATCACTTGGGTTTTTAGTGATAACTATAATTAATTATAATTATTTACTAATGTAAAAGCAATTCAATTACATTTGAGCTAAGAGTACATTTTCTCTGTAATTGTTTTTCTCATTACAGGACAACAACTGGACCTATTTGTGCCTGTGCTCGGGGTGCTGCTGGCCTGCTGTTTGATTGTGATTGCTGTTCTTATAATCTTCAGAAATCAAAAGTCAGTTTGTGAACATCGCAAAGGTAGATTCATGGGGTTTGTGGAAAGTCTTTGATACATTAACCAAGTTAGGATTCAGCAGTTCAGCATATTTTTACCTAGGTTTTGCAGTAATTGTAACGGTTTGATAATGGTAATCATAGCGTCTGAATTGGTACATTAATAGCTTCAGCTTTCAGCTCTTCTACGTGCACTAATGTAAATGAAATGCCAGTAAAGATTAAAATGTGGGGTTGTGACCAGCGGTAAAGTAATTATTCCTGGACCACAAACTTTGATGTGAAATGACAACCATAGCTTCATTGTTTGCCTGTCATTTTTTTTTACAGGAGAATCTTCCAACCATGATCTTCATGAAGGATTGGCTGAGGATGAATCAATTAATGTGGTAAAGATAATTTAAATATCATCTTATGAATGACTGCAGTAATTGCAATTACAATTTGGTTAGAAAAAGACCCAGAAATCTTTGGGTCCTTAACTGCACATTTGACATATAATTTTGATGTTTAATTTGATATTCACTTGGTTGTTGTTTAAATGCTCTAAAAGGGGACCTATTATGCAAAATCCACTTTTTCATGTCTCTTATACAAAAACATGTGTCTCTGTGTAAAGAGATTCTGAAAGTTACAGGAAAGAAGATTCTCTCTCTGTTTGTCCTGATCCATTTATATAAAAACCTGTCTGAAAATGAGCTGATCAGATTTTTGCCACTTTATGATGTCATAACGATGTTTGGCTTGTGTAACCATTAGCCAATCACCAACTAAGGTGAGAATCAGCACTTTTGAATCAGGGCTGAAACAGAGGGGATTATGGGATGCTGCAATGATCTGTTTGGTGTTTGGAGCCAAACACTTCAGAGACATGTTTTGTATATATCTGAGACCTATAATATATTGATGAAAAATAGTATAATAGAGGAACTTTAAAGCTCACAATCCTATGTATTTTCTTTTGCAGGGCGGTGGAGCAGCACTGAACTATGTAGCGCTGGATTTCCCCTCAAGAAAAGCCAAAAGATGGAAAAACAGTGAGCTACCGCAGGACTGTCTGTACTCTGGCATGACAGATCATCAGTGACCCAAACGACAAAAGAAGGTCTATTGTGTTTCATGTTAGATTGATCTTGAATAAACACTGAATAATTGACTGATTCGTTATTGAAGAGTTCTGCCAGAAAATCCATCTTTGTTGTTTTTATTCAGAAAATTGTGTGACATGTTTTGTTTGATAAAGTCACCTGAGACCTGTTGTACAGTTCTTAGTTAATTGTTGTTGTTTTAATAAATGTTCGGCTTGAACTTTGAAACACTTTTGAGTTTTTATCTAAACACAACACTGTTTAGGCTTTAGGTTGGGTTAATATGCAAAGACAGTATATTCAGAACGGGCTACAATACAGGAACAGTGAGTGCACAATGAGTCCAGTTTTTACGTGTGATAGGTAACATTAAACACAAAGTAAAGTATCTAATAAAAAGACAAAACTATATTAGTACCAGCATGGCAAAATAATTACACTTCCTGGAAAAAGATACGTCTATTCATATGAGTGATAGATATCTATTAGTAATGTAACATTTACTATGTTGCTGCCACTGTTCATCACTTCTTAAACCCAAACATGATCATTTTTGTTTTTGCAAATGTTTTCCTCTCTCACTCACTTTCACTTTGTTTCTGTACTCAAAGTGCCAGATGAAGACAACTTTTACAACAACCCCAAAAGGACCAAGCAGATAATTATCATATCACAAAATAATTATATTTTCACCCCCGTTGAAAAGGACCTTTCAATTATGATGGGTCGTTATGATTGATCAGATACTGGTGACCACTGCATTAATACATGCTTTTTAAGAATCTAATTCTTTATTATATTAGCTTAACATCATTTTTTGGTGTTAGCTCTTTTACTTAAGTACAGATGTGATATTTCCTTTTACAAAAAAGTTATGCTTAATGGCCCTAAATAAATCTTAAGAAAAACTTTTTTCTCAATTATTTGTTTTAATGTTTAATATTTCCGTTAGTATTTCTAAGATAAAATGACGACAGATTCAAACACAGGATGAGCAGATCAAATAATGGTCAAGGGTTATATAAAAAGCATCCGTATGATTTCAGATTTTAGCATGGAAAAACCTCACTCAAATCACTCTTATTCCTTCCTCTTGTAGCCTTCCTTCCAGAGAAATGAAGGGCAGCATAGTTCAGATAATTTCCCCCTTCAATCTGTGCTGCAAATAAAAAGCTCATTATACATTTACTTTTACACAGTTTCGTTTGAATTTATAAACAGATTGGTTGATTTGGTAAGTAGTCATGTAATTAGAAGGACCTCGTACAGCCGGTCACTCTGGACAAAATGAATCCACCAGAGGATTTAGATTGCTGCTCACATCGCACTATGACCAGCCTGATGTACTTCCTCCCTTACATGTTTACTGTTAGTGGTGCTGTTTGATTATTTTCATCTTATTAAAAAAGATGACAACAAATATTGTGTCATTACTTACCATATCATGCACTGGTTGGCTTGAGTTGTCATATCTTGCTTGCCCAGTGGGGTTTTCTATTCCTAAAAATGAAAAAGAAAAACCCAAAAGTTATTGGTTTAAGCTTAATTTTATATAAGGATCGTAACCCCAATTCATTACTTTGTTTCTTAGTAGCTTAATAAGACAGACATTTGACCAAACAGAAAATTGGACACATCATGCTGCCAGTGTTTGCTCATACATTTATTTTATGTAATATCTTAAATAAAATATTTCTGTTAAGACCCAACTCCTGCTGTTATTTATTATTTTATCTTAAAGCATGAGGTTGAGGTTAATCCTGTCCTTTATGATGTTACACCTCTTGCACAATATGTAATAAAATCAGTGTATACCATTTTCAAAAAAACACTTACCTTTACATTTTGAAGTTCAGCAACAGAAGAAAACAATGTTTCCAATCACAGAAATGACCAAGCAGACGATCGCTATCACCAGCGCAAAACAAAGCAATCATAATGTTACGAACATTTTTCGAATATCACCTCTAATATTCAACATTATAAAACCATACCTAATTGCGGATGTGTAACATCTCCAAATAATATCTCTCCACATGTGGCCACAGCACAGTAGTAAGTCCCGGCATCAGATGAGCTGAAGTTCTTTAAGAAGCGATAAACACTCCCATCCCGTCATATATTGACGGACGGTCAGGGCCCCTCCCCGTCGCTATATTACGTACAGGGTACCCCTTGCCCGCCAGGCTTCTACGGGCAGGGCGTCCCATAGACCTTCATTGCGGACAGCGGACCCCTTGACCGTCAGGCTTCTACGGGTAGGGCGTCCCATAGACCTTCATAATGCCTATTTTAAGGTTCATTTGGCCATTAAAATGCGTTTTGATGTCATTTTATGCGAGTAATGAGTTTTTATTTCTGATTATTTGTGCAGTACATGTACAGTACATGATGTTTAGTTTGCTAGTTATGACGAAGATTACTTCATGAATGTGTACACATTCATGGTTGCTAAGGTGGTTGCTATGGACGCTGCAACAGCTCCCAGACCACGTGATCAACAACAATGGCCGACCTTCGTGTTATTCTCGGTGGAAAATGCCTATTTTAAGGTTCATTTGGCCATTAAAATGCGTTTTGATGTCATTTTATGCGAGTAATGAGTTTTTATTTCTGATTATTTGTGCAGTACATGTACATGATGTTTAGTTTGCTAGTTATGACGAAGATTACTTCATGAATGCTAACGTTTTTTTGGTGGAAATGTGTTTTTTCACAGCAAAGTCACCCTCTGTACTTGGACTTATTGGGAGAATCTAAAGGCAAAAACATCCCAAATATTCATTTAGGTCTTTATTTTAGACCTTTAGTGTTGCCGTCTGTGAGGAAAATACGGGGCTCAGAGCCTTAATGAACCTTAAAATATGCATTTTCCACCGAGAATAACACGAAGGTCGGCCATTGTTGTTGATCACGTGGTCTGGGAGCTGTTGCAGCGTCCATAGCAACCACCTTAGCAACCATGAATGTGTACACATTCATGAAGTAATCTTCGTCATAACTAGCAAACTAAACATCATGTACATGTACTGCACAAATAATCAGAAATAAAAACTCATTACTCGCATGAAATGACATTGTTACGTGCCGTAGTGTGTGTGGGTGTGGGCGTGTGTGTGTTTTCCTCTCTCTCCCTCTGATTGTCCCCAGGTGCAGCCTCTTCCCAGGTACAGCCTCTTCCCAGGTGCTCCTACTTTACAATCAAGGATTCCATATAGGACCGGAGGAGGACGGCAGTGAGGGCCCCTTCTTTCTCTCCTTCTCGTCTGGCTGCATGTGTGCAGCCTGTCTCTGTGTACAACCCAGCCTAGTTGTGTTGTTTATTGTACGTTTGTGTTGTAATGTGGCTGGTGAGCCGCCTTACGTATTGACGGATTAAAACCTCACTTAAACTCCTTCAGCCTTCCGTTTCCTCTCCTTTTTCTCTCGTCCGGCTATCTGGTGTGTCGCTACTTCCCTTGGTACCCCTAGCTCTACAAGGGAACGTAACAACATCAAAACGCATTTTAATGGCCAAATGAACCTTAAAATAGGCATTTTCCACCGAGAATAACACGAAGGTCGGCCATCGTTGTTGATCACGTGGTCTATGAAGGTCTATGGGACGCCGTGCCCGGAGAAGCCTGACGGTCAAGGGGTCCGCTGTCCGCAATGAAGGTCTATGGGACGCCCTGCCCGTAGAAGCCTGACGGGCAAGGGTACGTAATATAGCGACGGGGAGGGGGCCTGACCGTCCGTCAATATGTGACGGGATGGGAGTGAGAACGTGTTGGATAAACACAACTCTTGTGTGTGTGTAACTTCTCACATTCCTTTGGTCTTCTTCCATCAGTGTACATGATGTTTGGACGAAATGTATCTGATCCAGCTCCAAACCAGAACACACGGATGTCTCCTTGACATGTTTTATTCTCCGAATTAGAGAGGCCCGAACACTGAAGGGTCATCGAGTTTTCTTGAGGAGCCGGATCAGATAATGTCAGGCACTGAACAACAGAATAGTTTGAAGTCCTCTGAGTGTTTCCTAGAAAATAAAAAAGTGTTAAAAACCACATTCAACAGCCTAAAATGTGTTTACATCCATCTTAAATGTGGTACATTTTTGATCAAAGAAAAAAAAATACATTGTTAAACATTGATTAGTGCTTCATTAAAAAAAAACAAGAAAAACTGGATAATGTAGTTAATTTGTGGTTTTAACTTAATTTTAAGATTCAGGGCATGGTGAAATTAGATTTTTTTTTTTATCAAGAACCCAAATCATCACAAATAATTGGAAATAAATTCTTCGAACCATTTTGTAGATGTTCAAATCAGGGTTCGGATACTTAAAGCTATTTTGAAGCTTTATATCAGATCTAAAACATTTGAAAATCTTATAAAAAATTAGATCACATGTTTACCTTTTAATAACAAATATGTCCCACTCCATACACGATTCCTAAGAAAATCCTCAATTGAGCAGTGATACATTCCTTCATCTTCTGGGATTGTCCTCCGAATGGTCAGGGTGCTTAAATTGTTTCCAGTATTTACCTCCAATCTTGACTCAGAAAGTCCTGGTGCAAACTTAGGTTTGGAGGATAAGAGCAGTGTCACAATTAAAGTCAGAGTCTCTCCAGCACTCTGCTTGTACCAGCGGAGGTCTTTGCGCCTTATCTCAGTATTATGCAGAGCACAGGTGAAGGTCGCAGATTCACCAAGTTGAACTGTAGTCACTGGAGCCAGCGTATCTGAAATAAATGACAGAATACAAACCGTGAAACAGTAAAAAACTATTAGTGAACACAATTAGTATTCAACATGCAAAAACAAGGTATCGGAACCATCTAAATGTAAATATTTAACTTAATACTTGCACCTACATCCTTGATGAAGAAGAAGCAGTGTTACCGATAGCAGTAACATCTTGACAATGTCTCTTGTTTTCAATGTGTACAAAAGGTTCCATGGCCGCCCATATGCATGTCACTCTGCATCTGATTGGTTTTCACAGAATAAAGATTCAAAAAAGTGCACTTCCTGTCTCAGTGGTCCCATTCTGATCTTTTTGAAACATATCACTTCATTCTTCTCAAGTTATTTAAGCACATCTTCTAATAAAGGTCTCTTTTTTTAACTTAATAAGAAAAGTGAAACTGTTTGGACGACAAAATCAATGACAGTGAGTATGAATTAGTAAATTACGAGGCTTGGTTACCAGTCTTAGTTATAAGGAAGCTGGATTCACAAAAGCCTAGACTAGCTGTCAAATTAGCTACACCGTGCTTCCAGTGAAGACACCAGACACAAGTATCACCAGTAAAATATGTTATAAGAGTCAATACAAAACTAATCTCATAATGACGCACACAAGTAAGAAAAGTTTACAGATAATTCTGTTTACTTGAAATGTTGTTTAAGCACAACACATCTAGTAGCTTAGTCCAGATGGGAATCTGGAGCATCCTGGGGCGGAGCAGCATTTTTTTTCTCTCTCTCTCTCTCTCGAGAGAACCATACATGACTATAGCAGCTCTTTTCATCCATCATTCGTCATTCCTCATCATAACTGTAAAAGGTTTGTGGAGTAATATATACATGCAAATGTAAAGAGAAGCTAGGGCGGCAAAGGGCGATATATTGTAAACGTTGAAGTAAGTGGTATCGATCCTTACAAATTAGAAGGGCTTCTAGCTAACATTATGCCAACTAAATGCTAACAAATCATTGGCTCACCATGCAAAACTACTCGCTATTGAAAAATGAACACTAAATAGTAACCTTTTTTGTGTCCCAATGTTAACTCGAGATAGGCCTACTTACATTTTAAACGGTGTATTCACTGTTAACTGTTTTTTTCTGATAATTCAGCAATTCTTTTTAACACTTACAGTAAACAGCCAGCGGATGTCACTCTTCCACGTATTCCCATTACCTGTAAAGGCGTACTTGAATAATAATGCTTGAACTGAGGTATTTGGAGAGTAGGCTACAAAATAGAATAGAATAGAACCGGAGGGATGAAACCCTCTTTAATGGTCACACATGCAGAGCACACAGCACACACAGTGAAATGTGTTCTCTGCTTTTAACCCATCCTAGTATCGAGGGCCACCCCTGGCCGACTTGGGGCCCCAAGCGACATTGTGAGATGAGGCCCTCCCCCCCCAACCGACAGGAGTGAACTTTCTTTTTTTGGAAACAAAGTAGGCTACTTTGCAAATATAATTCCTGTTTATTATTATTATCAACACAGTTACTTTTTTATACAGTGAGGTAAATGGTAAATGTGCATATATGTCGTTCAGTATGCGTTTACAGGTGAATACGTCTGCATTTCCTGCCAAATACTAGCCTCAAAAAGATTAAAATATAATTAATGCAAATAAACTACTTCTACTAATAATAATAATAATAATAATAATCATAATCAATTCAATAATATAAATACTATATTATTTATTATAATATAGTTGTAATATAGTCAAGACAAAACATGCCTACTGTATGACATATCAAAAACTGATATTTCTTAAATCTGTATTCAATGTAGTTCCCTCTGTCAGCAATGTATCAACAACTACACACACATTTCTATCAGTATTTCTCTGTGTTGTGGTTGACATGATGATGACTGTTAGTAGTTAAGGGGAGAGGCTGAGCATCACCATGAAATGTGCTAATTGACATAAAAATTAATAAAAGGGGGAAAAATGCTCCATGTTTTTTAGGCTGTAAACTTTAACTGTTATGTAAGCCAACTAGACAGACAGCGTATCACTCTTCCTCCTGTACATTAGCAGATAAAAGGCATAACATACTTGAATGAATGGTAAATAAAGAATGCTGGAAATAACTGCATATCCATTAGCCTATATGCTCTGCAGAGACTGACTTCTTCATGTCGTGAATTGCAGCTGATGTTTTAATGGCAATTGGCAATTTGACTTATACAACATTCGCAAGTTGTACATTTGACTCGTACAATAACCCACCTTCGAGAGATGCTCTAGTTTCTTCATGTTTTATTTTTTTTCCCTCTTGCTTGCGCCGGACTGAAACTATAGGTTACTTACGTAACCCCAGCACTCAGAGTAACATGAAGTGAGATGTCTCACTATGGGATGCGCCTCAACGCGTATGCAAACAGAAGCATCAATCTCATTACGCCAATCCTGATTGGCTGGTGATCTTGACGTCAACGTCAGGGAATCCACCCACCCTTTAAGTAGCTTGCGCTACGACGCAGCGTCATTCAAAATAAGCACATATTCTCGCTTCGCCTTAGCAAGAAGGGCCGTCTGGTGAGACATCTCACTTCATGTTACTCTGAGGACTGGGGTTACGTAAGTAACCTATAGTTCTCATTCATAACACTCCGTTCAATGTCTCACTACGGGATATTGAAACTCCCGTATTGCTAGACATGCTTATCTCGAAAATCACCAAAACAACCAGAACTTAACAGGTAGAACCCTGTCTCAACATGGGCCCAGGGTTGGGAGGGTTACTTTGTAAATGTAATCAGTTACTGATTACTGATTACATGGCTCTGAAAGTAATCCGAATACAGTTACAGTTACGTGTCTTAAAAAAGTAACATAATCATTACTTTTAGATTACTTTTGGATTACTTTCTTTTTCCATCACAGATGGGTATGTTTTGGTGAACAGGAGACACAAAAAGCAAAAGGAAACTGAACGTGTTTTTAATGTTTTAATGGCTTATCAAGAGCACAACTGAAACATAACATCTGAAACGATGTAACAACATAATACACTTTTTGGGGATGCAGCTTGGGATGTGAGGACACGGCTTAGAACGGGCGTGTCGCCTTCTGTCCTGCCAGTGTTGGCAGGACATGAATTAAAATGACAAACTCGGACTTCATTTTAAGGACATTTCGGCCAGGGGTGTAGAGCTATATTTGTTTAAGCACCGGATTGGCAAAACAGGAGAGTGTGTGCATCAGTCTGCCTTGATCTATGAATTCATGTCCGTGACACTCACAGTATCTGCTGCCCGCAGCTGTGTTATAGAAGGAAAACCTCCTTCACTTCATGAAATCTCTGCAGCACCAGGAGGCAGCGGGAGGGTTAACTCAGCCTCTGAGAAGCCGAGCGCGCCGCGCAGTGCCTTTCACGCACCGCCTTTCACGCACCGCCTTCGCTGGGTTTACTTTCATAATCATAAGGCTAAAGAGCGACCGCAGGCTGATGTGTTTTAACCACACACACCTCTACACATACACGACTTAAACGCAGCCTTTTGTTCCTCCATGTTTCGTTGTTATTGTTTCACTGAGCGGACCCGCCCCTTTTTTTTCAAACGCTCCCTTTTTTGGTCCATCTGCGGCGGTAATAGGTTTTGTGCGCTGTGATGATTCGGCTGTCCCTTTAGTAATGAATATTAAATGTTGTGAGGAAATCTTTCCACCAATAATTCCAATAAGTAATCCAAAATGTATTCACTTCAGGTTTACGAAAGTAACTGTAATCAGATTACTCGTTTTTCAAATGTAACGCGAGCTGAATACAGTTACTTGATTTTTGTATTCTGATTACGTAACTCCGTTACATGTATTCCGTTACAACCCAACCCTGCACGGGACCCAGCAATGCACGGGCCACACTTGGAGCAGAGACATCTAGCCTGTAAAAGCGGACAAAAGTGAGCGGCGAGGACCAGCTCGCTGCTGCACAAATGTCTTGGATGGAAACACCCTTGAACAAAGCCCAGGATGTAGCCATTCAACGAGTAGAATGAGCACGCAGGCCCGTTGGTGCCTGCAAACCCTGACTCGTATAAGCCAGAGCAATCGCTTCCACAATCCAGTGGAAGAGCCGTTGCCTGGTAACGGGCTTGCCCTTCTGAGGGTTAGCCCAGGATATAAAGAGTTGGTCATTGCAACGAAACTCTTTTGACCTGTCCATATAGATGCGTAAAGCACGGACTGGACACAGCAAATTCCGCCGCTGTTCCTCAGAGGAACACAGCGGCGGAGGAAATGCCTCAATGTCAATTGGGGTACATGAGCCAACCACCTTAGGTATAAAGGCAGGGTTGGGCTTCAGCAACATTCTCGTTTGCCCCGGGGCAAACTGAGTGCATGAAGGATGTGTACAGAGAGCGCATGAATGTCACTGACTCGCTTGGCAGATGCCAGAGCCAGTAACAGCACTGTCTTCAGTGACAGGTGTTTCATGTCATCTAACTTGAAAGAACTCAGAACTTGCTGTCTTTGATGTTAAGTCCATTTCCCTGATGGCGCGAACTTGAGGATGACGTTCTGGCATCACTCGAGGCGGCGGGAAGATGGGGGCATGGTGGCACCCCGAAAACACATGAGCATCCAACACTGGAACGTTCTCTGGAGCTGGGGAACAGGGAACTTCCAGCTCCTTCATCGAGGAGAGGAGAGGAGGCTGTCAGGCCGCCCGCTTCTTCTTCCTCGCCTGGTGGCTGAAAACCTGGGTCGGTTGCGCCTGAGCGGCAGCTGCCGGGACCGGAGATTTTCTTGGCCAGCTCCCTCTTACCTCGTGCCTGGGCTGGGGACCCGGGACGGGCTGCGGTCTCTGCTGCTTCGGTATTTTGAACCGGGCAGGACAAGAGACAGCTTGGGTGAAGGCCTACCGCGGGACCATTGGAGGTGGCGGCTGGACCCTTCGGGGGAGACAGAGCTGGAGAGCCTCGTCTCCCTTCCTTTTTGACTCGCACCTCAGCTGCATTGAAGCTAGAGCGGAGCCAAATATGCCCTCGGGAACAATAGGCATGTCCAGAACATCCTCTTTTTCCCGGTCTGGAAGGTTGGTCAGGGTAAGCCACCTGGCTCTCTCCTGTACCACCATCATTCCCAGTGCTTTGCCCGTGGCTTGGACTGCACAGCGCTGCACACAGAGGCAAATGTCCGTGATCGCTGCGATCTCGTCCCACACGGCAGGCTCAGGTCTGCTCGACATGTCCTCGCAAAGCTCCGCCTGGTAGGCGGTCAGCAACGAGGAGACGTTGAGAGCCCTGGCGGACAAAGCTGCGGCTTTATAGGCCCGTTCGGGCATCGCTGACTGGAACCGGTCTGCCTTTGCCGGTAGGATGGGGTTCCTGCTTGGTGTCGAAGCCAGCCTCGGTTGGAGGTGGGCTGCCACCAGCGGTTCCATGGGCGGCATGCGGAGCAGGCAGAGCCTCTCCATACCGTCACAGTCTAGGGAGGAGGCACCCTGGATTGGGGCCTTGTTGCTGAAGGGACGGTCTCTCCACAAGACCGACACCTCGTCCAGCATCTCCGGAAAGAGCTGCCTCTTCGTCCTCGCTGCTTGGGGCAAGTTCTTCCCCTCGTAGCGAGATCTGGAGGTCTCCTTGGCCACTTCAGGCCATGGGATGTCCAGCCTGGACGCAGCGCGTTGACACACGGCCTGCAAGTCCATGCTTAGGACGGGCGAAGCTGGTGTGCTCTCGCCCGGGGGAGCGGACATCGCTCCCGGCTTTGCAGCCTGAGCCGATGAAACGAAGATGTCATCCCCATCCGAGTCAGACAGGAGGAACTCAGAGGTATCCTCTTCGTCCTCCATGTAGTCCAACTCCAGGACATCCTCCGCGGGTGGAACCATGGTGAGGTCCAATTGGGAGCCCCAGCTTGACACAGCGCGGGGCTCCGCTCTTGCCGTCACCGGGTCCCAGCCTGAAACAGCGTGGGGCTCCGGTTCAGCGGCTGTTGCTGTTGTTGAGCCCCAGTCTGACACAGCGCGGGGCTCAATCTCTGCGGCGGACGCCACCATGTCTTGATTGCCGGACGGCGAATCAGCGGACATGAGGGGGTCCTGTCCCGACAAGCTATCTTGGCGTGCTAACCGTCGGCGGAGGCTCTTCATGGTGAAGCGGTACAATGCCCGCACGAGCCGGGGTTATCGATAGCCTCCCGGGCGTGTTCCAGCCCGAGGCAGGACGAGCAGACCTGGTGTGAGTCTGTGCCTGAAATGTTAAACCCGCAGCAGCATAGCCGAGCCTCCGAGTCCCTGACTCCTCTGGTGTGAGGGAGAGAAGGGTCCATCTTCGATCGCCGGGGTGTCGGCGTGGAGTGGACGCGCTAGTAACAGGTACGTTACTGAGAAAAAATCCAACCTTGCCGTTAGTCTGAAAGGAAAAAAGGCGACGGTGTTGATTTTACTCTTTAAAGAATATTAACTGGTGTGTTAATACCTTTTTTACTGGTGTGTTAATACCTTTTTTATCTCTGTCTCCTGTGAGAGAGAAAAGAGAACGTCCTCTTTACCGTGGTGTCGGTGTGGAGGGAAGAACAAACTAGCAACAGGTATGTTACTACCTGGAGGGAACCAAGATGGCTGATGGTGTGTGTCGTGGCTCGGTAGCTCCTGATTCAAACCACTGGCCTCGATTAAAACCTACAATATACAAGACTGTTGACGGCCTAGTTATTGTAGAGGATGAGTTACTCAACTTCCTGGCGGTTAAAATTAAAACTATGACCCAGGACGAGATAGTCCTTGTAGCCTCTAACACCTTTGAATCCGAATGGATCGAGACTTCTAAAAAGACGTTGTTTGAACTCTGTTCTGAAACCAAGCAGCGGTGTGTGACCTTTAAAGGCAACCATAAGGATGCAAACAATATCAAAAGCTGTCTAAAAGTACTAAATGAATGCGGTGAAAACATCCCCCGTTTTGTCTCCCACTACCTGGATGAGCTGCCGCCGGTTACGTTTAACAACCTGGATGTGTCCAACCTGCTGAGCAAGATGGAGCGACTGCACAGCGAGGTTTGCGCATTAAGACACGTAGTGGAAGTTCAGGCAGATATCGGTCAGAACCTGCGTGCTGTGGCTGCGACCATGGACAGCAGAGTTGCTGCCGTAGAACGCCAGTTGGAGCCGAGTCATGGTGGAGGACTGGCTGTACCAAGTGACGCTGAAATTACCTGTGGGAGCGCTCAGGGTGATGGCCAGGATGGTGCGGTGTCGGTGAAGGATGCGAGCCCTCACTACTGATGTACATCCCAACTGTGTTGACCCGCTCGCTGCGTCAGGGACCGTGAGTGCCTGTGTGAGCCCTGGAGGAACTGCGGTAAATTCGCAGGTATGGAGTCAAGTTGTGAAACAGGGCCGAGGTCGGAGGAATAGGGCCGAGGGCCAGTCTGCCTTATCTAAACAGCTTGTTGGGAAACCTGAACGGAGGATGCCTAAGCCTATTGTTGGCACTGCTGCACAAGGGAATATAAAAGTGATCCGTACGAAGTTGGTGAGTGTTTTTGCTACCAAATTCTCGCCAGACCTTGACGCTGAGACACTGTCCGAATATCTAACTGAACAACTCGGCCGTGATGTTAACTGTCACCGTATTGACACTGCGAGCAGCAGATATAGCTCGTTTAAAGTGTGTGCTGAGTGCAATGAAGTTGCGGAGATGTTTAACCCAGAACTCTGGCCTGAAGGCTCAGTTGTGAGGCGATACTATGAACCACGTAAAGCGGAGGTGATAGGGGCTAGCAGAGCTAGACCTTTTGCTGGTGCGAGGGTACTGAATGGGGCTACGGCTGAGCTGCTTAGCTAAACGTTATGCGGGTTGGATCATTTAACTGTCGCGGGCTGCGCCTGGGCAACAGCGCTGCTGATAGGATCCGACGTGTAGTGGTGGACAACTTGCTACAAAAATGTGACATTTTATGCTTGCAAGAAACTTTCTTACCTAAGCAGGACTTGGGAAAGTTGAACTCTCTTAATGACAATTTTCACGGGGCTGGTGAGTCCACTACGGACCTATCTCTGGGAATAGTGAGAGGAAGGATAGCAGGGGGCGTGGCTATCCTGTGGCACAAAAAGCTGGACGCTGTCATTAATGTCATCAGGCTTGAAGTTGACTGGTGTATTGCTGTACAGATCAAAATGAATAACAAGGAGTTTAGCATTCTCAATGTATATACACCATATGAGTCACAGCATAATGAAGATGAATACCTGAACAGACTTGCTTTTATACATTCTTTTATTGTTGATAATCATTCCTCCAGTGTTTATGTAGTGGGTGATATGAATGCTGACATATCAGACAAAAGGTCCTTGTTTGCTAAGCATATGCTACAGTTTTGTGATGATAACAATCTTATATTATCAAGCCAAATACTTCTGCCTACAGATAGCTATTCATATATAAGCGAGGCCTGGCATACAACTTCATGGCTTGACCATTGCATAAGCACTGCTAATGCCCATGACATTGTAAGATCAATTGAGATTGTGTATGAGGCATCAATGTCAGATCACATTCCTTTTATAATGTCACTAGATTGTGATAGTCTCCCTGAGATGTCTCAGGAGGCTAAACATGCCTGTACCACTAAAGTGGACTGGTCCAAGCTCACAAATGAGGATAGGCTATTGTACTATGGGAGAACTGATGTCCTATTGAGTGATGTATATCTACCCAAAGTGGCAACTCTGTGTGTTGATGTGGGTTGTAATGAAAGCTCTCACCGTGAAGACCTCTGTAACATGTATGATTGTATTGTGGGAGCTGTATGGGAGGCCAGTATACCGTGCTGTACCTACTCTAGGAAGAGACACAACGTCAAGCCAGGGTGGAATACACATGTGGCTGATCAATACGCTGAAGCCAAGAATGCTTTTGGGGCCTGGGTCCAGGCAGGAAGGCCCAGAGAGGGGCCTGTCCTGGATCTCAAAAAGCGTACACATGCTAGATATAAATATGCAGTTCGTTATGTCAACAAACACACAGAAACATTGAGAGCGGACTCGATGGCTGAAAAGCTCCTTCATAATGATGTGACTGGCTTCTGGAAGGAGGTGAGAGCTCTGAACAGGGCCAGTACGTCATTACCGTGTACCATAGAGGGAGTATCTGGAGCCGATAACATAGCCGAGTTGTGGAGGCAACATTACTCTACTATACTTAATTGTGTTAAAAGTGACCCCTACAAAGTTGGTAGTGTTGTGAAAAGTGACACAGTGGGAATTTCAGCTAAAGAGGTTTATCGAGCAATTGAACAGCTAGCTGATAACAAAGCATGCGGCTCTGACCGAATCACTGCAGAGCACCTTAAACTGGCAAGCCCGAAGGTTGCAGTTCTTCTTGCCATTTGTTTTACCGGCCTCATGACTCATGGTATGTTGCCAGACTCCATGTTGACGGTTACTTTGGTCCCTGTCATTAAGGACAAAGCGGGCAAGGTAGGGAGCTTGGATAACTATAGACCAATTGCTCTGGCCAGTGTGTTATCCAAAGTCCTGGAAAGAATTTTGTTGGATAGACTATGTTCTTATTTATGTACCTCAGATAACCAGTTTGGCTTCAAGGCTAAGCATGGTACTGAGCTATGCATCTATGCTTTGAAGGAAATGGTAGAAACATATAGAAGACAGAATTCCACTGTTCTGATTGGTTTCATTGATGCCTCTAAGGCTTTTGACCGAGTTAACCATCATAAACTGTTTTTAAAATTGAGACAAAGAGGTGTGCCTAACAGTATAATTAGGATCCTGGCTTATTGGTATGCCAACCAGAGCATGCGGATCAAATGGGGGAATGCAGTCTCGGCGCCATTTGGTGTTGGTAATGGAGTCCGCCAGGGGGGGCTCCTCTCACCGTGCCTTTTTAATATCTATATGAATGATCTATCAGATGATTTAAGGGTCTGTAAAACAGGGTGTGTGATTGGTAATGTGATTGTAAACCATCTTATGTATGCCGATGATCTGGCAATTGTTTCTCCTAGCAGTGCTGGTTTTCAACAGTTGCTAAATGTTTGTTCTGATTACGGAGTCAAATTTGACGTTAAATATAATGCTAAGAAGAGCGCTGTAATGATCTGCAGAGCAAAAGGGGATAAGAACCTTTGTTTTCCAACATTCTATCTGTCAGGACAGGTGCTGTCTGTTTGCTGTAACACGAAGTATCTGGGACACATCATCACAGATGAAATGGCTGATGATGATGACATGTATAGACAGCGGCGTGTCTTATATATACAAGCCAACATGTTGGCTAGAAAATTCTCTTGGTGTTCAGATAAGGTTAAGGTGAACCTCTTTAGAGCGTATTGCACTCCTCTCTATACTGCCCCCTTGTGGGTCAAGTATAAGAAGGCGAGCCTCCGGAAGCTCCAGGTTGCATATAATGACTGTTTGCGTATACTGCTTAGAAAACCAAGGTGGTGCAGTGCAAGTGAAATGTTCTGTAATGCACGAGTCAACACGTTCCATGCTCTTTTGAGAGGTCTGATGTACAAATTCATCTGTCGATTGAATGTTTCTCATAACTCTGTCATTATGCTGCTTTCAAATCCGTGGCTCAGTGCTGTACGATACCAGTCACCTCTGTGGAAACATTGGTATGGCTGCCTTTTTTTAGTTTGTATTTGAGTGTTGTATGTTTTGTAATAATGGACCAAGAGTCTCTTTAAATAAAGATGATGATGATGATGATGATGACTAGCTTGAAGGAAAAATCAAACCTTACCGTTATTTCGCAGAAAGAACGGCGAGGCAGATCACAATATTAACTGGTGTGTTAATATTGCTCAGTCTTCTTGCAAAGCAAAAAAGTAACCGGCAAGCGCCCGTCGACCGAATGTTAGCTTTGGGTTCAGTCTGTGGACCGTTAAGCTAGCCTGGTTACTGATAATTCGAGATGTGCTCTGAAGCGAGAAGAGGTGTTTGAATGACGCTGCGTCGTACCGCAAGCTACTTAAAGGGTGGGTGGATTCCCTGACGTTGACGTCAAGATCACCAGCCAATCAGGATTGGCGTAATGAGATTGATGCTTCTGTTTGCATACGCGTTGAGGCGCATCCCATAGTGAGACATCGAACGGAGTGTTATGAATGAGAACTCTAAAAGCCTTGATGTTCATCAGTCTACGGTAAGACAAATTGTCTATAAATGGAGAAAGTTCAGCACTGTTGCTACTCTCCCTAGGAGTGGCCGTCCTGTAAAGATGACTGCAAGAGCACAGCGCAGAATGCTCAATGAGGTGAAGAAGAATACTAGAGTGTCAACTAGAGACTTAAAGAAATCTCTGGCACATGCTAACATCTCTGTTGACGAATCTACTATACGTAAAACACTGAACAACAATGGAGTTCATGGGAGGAAACCACGGAGGAAGCCACTGCTGTCCAGAAAAAACATTGCTGCACGTTTGAAGTTTGCAAAAGAGCACCTGGATGTTCCACAGCACCACTGGCAAAATATTCTGTGGACAGATGAAACCAAAGTTGAGTTGTTTGGAAGGAACACACAACGCTATGTGTGGAGAATCCAAAGGGTTCACATACTTTTTCTTGCAACTGTATATCAGACTGCTGGATTACATGAATAAGTGCAGTGAATATGTAAAGAATAAAGAAACTGAAAATGTTTTCCACAATTAACATGGTTGTCGATTTGTGGGTGTGTACTATCTGATGGATGAACATAATCTATAGTCGGGGGTGTCAAACTGTGTCAAACTAAATCCACAGTTAATCGCGATTAATCGCAAATTAATCGCAATTTTTTTAAATGTACCTTAGAGGGATATTTTTAAAGTTTGTAATACTCTTATCAACATATGAGTGGACAAATATGCTTTATGCTAATGTTTATTATCATTTGAACAATGACAAATATGCTCATGAATATTAAACAACAACCTCTGAACATTACAAATATTTTCCTCAATTCAACCTGGAACCTCTCATACAATACAATAATACAATACAGTGTGTGTGTGTGTGTGTGTGTGTGTGTGTGTGTGTGTGTGTGTGTGTGTGTGTGTGTGTGTGTGTGTGTGTGTGGAGACACTGTGATGGATCGTTTGAGCTACAGTATGTGAAACTCAAGGCATATGCTCAAACGGGAGCTGCCTGGACGCTGCAATCATGTTACGCATACTATCCGTGCTGAGTGTGCTGACTTTTCGTACAATGTCCCACTGTCTGGCTACCTGCATAAAGTCAAGTGCTCGGCGCAGTTGTCGGCGAAATGTCGCTCCTCTGTTTTCATTGAAACAGCTCCTTATATCTGTTAGCGCAGCTAGCTAGCACATATGCTAACAACAATACACGTAAGGTGTGCGTGTTCTCTCTCTCTCGCCAGTCGCCACACATACACACACCCTCCCGGTCCTCCCGATGGCCAGTCCGGGCCTGCCGGTGAGCGTGGAAGTGTCTGAAAGCAGAAGTCTAGAGCAAATAATTGAAAGCAAATATTCAACAATTACACCAATTCTATTTTATATTATATTATTTGCAAGCTCTTGCGGGCCGCATAAAATGATATTGCAGGCCGGATTTGGCCCACGGGCCTTGAGTTTGACACCCCAGATCTAGGTTTGCCAAATAATCTCCTATGTCGGTCATTTTTGACCGGGAACATCATAGGTGTAGCAAAGTTGACTAAAACACAAAAACCTCAATGAAAGTGGTGATCAGCAAATGCTATATGTTCAAATGTACACTATGGAGTAAATCATTAGGCTTTGAAGTAATCAAATCTAAAACAGAATATTTATGAATGATAAAAGTAGTCAATCGGTCAGATTTGACCCAAACACGACGAGGGGATAAAAATGAAAGGTGACTTCTCTACAACACCATTGAAGTGGTAGGTTTATTTAATAGTTGGGGTAAAGATAATCATGCATAACTTATTTGTGTAGTGCTGTGTTCACCAGAGCAATGGCAGCCAAGATGGTGATCAGTGAGGGGGAGTGTCCAGCGTTCTACACTTAACTTTATGACCTTCACGAGTGCACCATTTGAATACTCACATTATACTGCATCTTGCCATTTTTGCCTTTGGACACACTCAAGGACTCAAAATAGCACATTTAATTACAGAAGTATGCAAATAAAGACATGGCAATAAAGTACGCTCAGTACTCTCTGCTATTCAATTCTAATCTCTGTAGTTTTGAAACTCCAAAAATCATATCAACAAGTCCCTTGGTATATGGTAAAACAGTTATGAAATGTCGACATGTCGAAATGGGTTAAATATGCCAAAAGAAAGACAAAGACTGATTAGGTTTCTTCAGTTTAGTATTATAAAAAAATCATTTAAAAGGGAAGCAAGAAATCAACACAACTGCCAATTGCGGTTAGATGTTTTTACAGAGCATTGACTGAGACAGTAAGTAGATGACGGTCATGGAGGAAGTAAACATATTTGAACGTTCATAATGTATACAATAGGGCAGAGGAGAAACATCTTGAAACAGTTATGTCTGATGGCCCTAAATAAATCATAACAAAATCATTCCCCCCATGATTTTTAACATTTTCTTTAATGAAAAACACACTTAGTTAGTATTTTAAGATAAAAGACGAAACATACGAACACATGGAATCAAATATTGGTGAAACATCGAATAAAAGAAAAATATCTGTTTGCTGCAATTTTGGCTTTTAGCATTAATCCTAATTTAGTTTAAATCTTTGTCAGAGGTCAGTATTATCAACCAATTTACATTTTTAATAGACTCACATTCAATCAATCAATCAATCAATGTTTATTTATATAGCCCAATATCACAAATGTTACATTTGTCTCAGTGGTCTTCACAGTGTGTACAGAATATCAGTATGACAATACGACACCCTCTGTCCTTAGACCCTCACATCGCACAAGGAAAAACTTCCAAAGAAAACCCAGTTCACATTCAGCATTTAACTTGAGAGTACACACTTTCTTCATTCTCCATCCCTCTCTTCTTTCCTCCTCTTGTAGCCTTCCTTCCAGAGAAATGCACCGCAGCATAGTTCAGATCATGTCCACCTTCAGTCTGTGCAGCAAATAAAATCTCCATTATTAAAAGACAGCTTTGTTGATAATGATTGTTTGATTACATAATTATAATGGTCTATTATTTATTTGTAGCGGACTTCTGCTAAGAGTAACAATCTGTTGCCATAGACACAGTCCTGAAACACAGCAAGCTGTCTAACTTTTTTAAATGATGTTAAACCAATATTAATTGTCAAAGGATTTACGTCTTTAGTAAGAAGCCATGTAATTAACTGGATGATGAGAATTATGTTAATCAAAATAACCAAAAAAGAAAGAATGTCGTATGATTACTTACAATATCCTGCACAGGTTGGCTTGAGTTGTCATGTCTCGAATGCAAAGCGACGTTTTCATTTCCTAAATATGAAAAGAAAACATTAATATTATTAATTTAAACTGAGTTTTCAATACAGATCCCCAGCACATAACTTCAAATTATCTACATTTCATTATGGGGGTTAAGCATATTTGACATAAATGGAGCAACCGATCGTCCGAGAATCGTGCTGCAGATGTTTGCTGATAAATCCATATGATAATATTCAGAATAACAGATTTCCACGTATAAAAAAAACAGATTTGTTAAGTGTAATAGTATCCAAGAACATGAGGTTAAGGTTAATTGTGTCTCTAATGATGTCATGCTTCTAAAACTATTTAAAGTAAAACTAATCGGCGTATTAACATTTTTGACTAAATCAACAAAAGTTACCTTTACATCGTGAACAACCTGCTCTTGAAGTCCGGCGGCAGAATAAAGTAATGTTTCCAATGATAGAAACGACCAAGCAGAGTATTGCTATCGCCAGCGCTATAACTTCAGAGCTTGCATTTCGCTCTAGAAAGCAAAGACATTAAACACATTAATGATGTGGTTCATTGGTTCGTAGACATTAACCTCCATATTAAACAAAATACATCGGTATAACATACCAATTTTCAGTTTTGTTACATCTCCAAATAATATCTCTCCACATGTAGCCGCAGCACAGTAGTAAGTCCCGGCATCAGATGAGCTGAAGTTCTTTGAGAAGTGATAAACACAACTCTTCTGAGTGTCCGGCAACTTCTCACATTCCTCTTGTCTTCTTCCATCAGTGTAGATGATGCTAGGACGAGATTTATCAGAACCGGCTCTGAACCAGAACACACTGATGTTTCCTAGACATGTTTTATTCTCAGAGTCAGAGAGGACCGAACACTGAAGGGTCATCGAGTTTCCTGGAGGAGCTGGATCAGATAATGTCGGCCACTGAACCGAATAGTTTGAAGTCCTCTGAGTGTTTCCTGAAAAATACAAAACTGTTTTAAAAAAATGTGTCCCATTTATTCTGACATTTGTAAAAGTATTAACATGAATCTGCTGATATTTAGCAAATGTTGAGCTGCTTTATTGGTAGAGATTTCCTCAAAGTGAAATTAGATTGTTTAAATATCAATTAGAGCTTCAATAAAGATAAAGCAGAGGATAGAACTTAATTACCAAGTTTTAACAATATGTTTAAAGATATAGTGCATGGCAGAATTTGCAACACTCTTAGGGTTGAGTGGTTAACACTGTAATTTTCTTAATATATTCAACATAGCTGGTAAATAAATCAACATCCAAAGTAAATACAAATATCTGAAAACAAATACAATAATTTAATCTTAATTGTATGTCTAAATGAATTTATATTTTAATTTGTGTTAATATGCAACAGATAATTGAAATGTTACTTTGCTTAAATATTACCAAAGTGCAGCTTTGGATCCGACCCGAAGCATTTACAAAACTCATTCTAATGAACTAGATCACATTTACCTTTTAGTAACAAATGTGTCCCACTCCATACAGGATTTTCATAAAGCTCTGAGATTAAGCAGTGATACATTCCTTCATCTTCTGGGATTGTCCTCCGAATTGTGAGGGTGCTTAACTTGTTATGGCGTTTTACCTCCAATCTTGAGTCAGAAGTCTCTGGTGCAAACTCAAGTTTTGTAAATCCGAGCAGTGTCACAATTAATGTCAGAGTCTCTCCAGCATTTTGTTTGAACCAGTAGAGCTTTCTACTGCTAAACTCAATAGTAGGCAGAGCACACGTGAAGGTCACAGATTCATCAAGAGGAACTGTAGTCACTGGAACCAGCGTATCTGAAATAAATGACAGAATACAACACGTGAAACAGGACACACATCATGCAAGAACACAAAAATGAACCCCAATAGTAAGCATGCACATTTTTGCTGAATACTTGCTCTTACATCCTTGATGAAGAAAAAGCAGTGTTGCCCATAACAGCAACATCTTGATATTGTCTCTTGTTGGGAAACTTTTGGGTATTTCAGTGAGTACAAATGTTGAAGTCACATGATCATGATTGTGTGTGTCAGAGTGTACCATGCATCTGATTGGCTCTCATATAATCAAGATTCAAAAGTGCACTTCCTGTCTCACTTGTTGTGAAGCATATCATCTCATTCTTCTCAATTGACCAAAGTAATTTTAGCACATTATCCAAACCAGGTTAGCTGTTAGAGACAAAGTATATCCAGTTAAAGAACATGAGCATTTCTTACTTCTCAGAGTAAGAAAAACTAAATAATTAATGTAGGATATATGTGTGTACACAACAGTACAAACCATAAAGAGTAAAATAGATAAGGTAATTCAAAGTGTCTCTTGAGTGTTGTTTTAGCAAGAGACAGCTTGCTACTATTATTGCTAGCGTGTTTAGCAACAAACTGTAAATCTCACTATTGTACAGGAAGTGGAATTCTCTTAGCTACTTCGCTTTGGTAGCTTTTCTTTTGTCACTGTTTTTTTAATCTAAATGTATAAAGGATGTGTAAAGAGACATTTTAGATAGAGCCAAATGGGGCAATATATAGAAATGTAACTTAGGTAAGACATTGACCCTTACAAATTACAGGGGCTTTTTGCTAATGTTAAGGTAACTGAATGTTACAATTTGATGTTTTCTAAGCATGCATAATTAATCTAGCTGTGTTTTGAACAATGAAACACTTACAGTAACTATAGCCTACATATAGGCTTATTACATTAAAAAATATATTGTATTAATTGTGAAGAATTGTGTTACTCAGCAGTTTCTTTGGTCACTTTAATTAAACAGCCAGTGGATGTCACTCTAACCCTTAGCCTCCAAAATAGTTCATGTTGATGACACATTTCTATTAGCTGTCAAGGAGTAAGTAGAGATACTGCTCCCACTAAGATAGTGGTGAGTACATAAAAGTTGCCCAGCAAATGAATGATTCAGATATGTGTCTTTGTACGCTGGAAGATAGCAATAGTTGCCTCTACCTAAATCAAATGGGATTATGAACTATGGCAGAAAAAAAGGTCTCTGGCAAAAAAAAGTATGGAACTTAAACATTTTGTTCAGCAAGAAAATCTTCACAAAGGATCACAACTTTAAAATGATTGAAGTATACATATAATTGTCAGCAGTTAAGCGCTAAGGTTAAAAGAGGCGGCTGTGGCTCAGGAGGTAGAGTGGTCGTCCTCTAACCAGAGGTTGGTGGTTTTACATGTGTCCTTCTGTCTCAAAAGACTAGAAAACCACTATTTACATCTTTAAACAACATACACCAAGCTCATCTAACTGCTAAAGGTAGACTTCAGCATGCTGCCGTTTAATGAGTCTCAGTTAGCCCTTTGTTAGCGACTACCATTTATACGTCCATCCATTCATCCATCCATCCATCTTTTCCTGCTTATCCGTGGTCGGGTCGCGGAGGTAGCAGTTCCAGCAGAGAGCCCCAAACGTTCCTTTCCCTGGCCACCTCAACCCCTCTGACTGGGGGATCCCAAGGCGCTCCCAGGCCAGCGAAGAGATATAATCCCTCCACCTGGTCCTAGGTCTACCCCTTGGTCTCTTCCCAGCTGGACGTGCCTTAAACACCTCCCTAGAGAGGTGCCCAGGTGGCATCCTTACTAGGTGCCCGAACCACCTCAACTGGCTCCTTTCGACGCGAAGGAGGAGCGGTTCAACTCCGAGTCCCTCCCTGATGACCGAACTTCTCACCTTATCTCTAAGGGAGACACCAGCCACCCTGCGGAGAAAACCCATCTCGGCCGCTTGTATCCACGATCTCGTTCTTTCGGTCATGACCCATCCTTCATGGCCATAGGTGAGGGTAGGAACGAAAATGGCCCGGTAGACAGAGAGCTTTGCCTTCTGGCTCAGCTCTCTTTTCATCACAACGGTGCGGTAAAGCGACTGCAGTACCGCTCCCGCTGCTCCGATTCTCCGGCCCATCTCACGCTCCATTGTTCCCTCACTCGAGAACAAGACCCCGAGACACTTGAACTCCTTCGCTTGGGGTAAGGACTCATTCCCTACTTGGAGTGGACAGTCCATCGGTTTCCTGCTGAGAACATGGCCTCAGATTTGGAGGTGCTGATCCTCATCCCAGCCGCTTCACACTCGGTTGCGAACCGATCCAGTGAGTGCTGAAGGTCGCAGACCGATGAAGCCATCAGAACCACATCATCTGCAAAAAGCAGTGGTGCAATCCTTAGTCCACCAAACTGCAGACCCCCTCCCCCACGACTACGCCTCGAAATCCTATCCATGTATATTAAAAACTGGATTGGTGACAAAGCGCAGCCCTGGCGGAGGCCAACCCTCACCAGAAATGGGTCCGACTTACTGCCGAGGACCCGGACACAGCTCTCGCTTTGGGAGTACAGAGATTGGATGGCCCTGAGCAGAGACCCCCTCACCCCATACTCCCGCAGCACCTCCCACAGTAACTCCCTGGGAACCCGGTCATACTTCTTCTCCAAGTCTACAAAACACATGCAGACACTTTTAAGTTTAATTTTTTTTACATTTTTTTTAGATGTTATTAAATATGTGTCCTTTGATGCCAATCTTTTCATATTTTTTGTTTTGAATCACACGACCGCCCTTCAAGCCAATCAGAATCGAGCTGCCGCTGCTGAGAGTGAAACTGAGTATCTGCTCAGCTTTTGGAGTGAGAGCTAGTGAATATTTCGCTCTGCAACTGGATGAGAGCACAGATGTAGCAAATGTCGCAGAATTGCTTGCATACATCAGATTTATTTAAAAAGACAACTTTGTTGAGGAAATATTATTTTGCAAAGCACTGGAAGGTAGGACCACATGAAGAGACATTGTCCAAGTTTTAGATGAGTACATTATCTCAAATGGACTTGACTGGAGTGATAGCTTTGATCAGGCAGAAGGCCCCAAATGTAGTGGCAACACACTGCATGTTCCATCGGGAGGCACTTGTACACATCATTTAAAAAAAAAATTGCAACAGGGGGGTCCCCGCCAGAGGATAATGCTATATGGGGGTCCTTGGCATGGCAACGTTTGGGAACCCCTGCCTTAGAGTAAACCTTCCCGGGGAGGCTGAGTAATAGGCACACACCCTCTGATCCCCCTTTTGAAAAGGGGAACCACTCCTTCGGTACTGTTTCCGACTTCCGCGCAATGTTGATGAGACGTGTCAACCATGACAGTCCCTCAACACCCAGAGCCTTCAGCATTTCTGGGCGGATCTCATCCACCCCCGGGGCTTTTTACTGTGGAGTTGTTTGACGACCTCAGTGACCTCCCCCCGGGAGATTGGTGTTGATCCCCCGTCATACTCCAACTCTGCCCGTACCATAGAGGGCGGAGTTGTCGGGTTCATGAGTTCCTCAAACGCCCCAACACTCCATCAGTTGAGGTCAACAACGTCTCATCCTTACTGTACACAACTTGGATGGTCCCCTGATTCCCCCTCCTGAGGTGTCCGACATTTTTCCAGAACAACTTTGGTGCCGCCCGAAAGTCCTTCTCCATGTCTTCTCCGAACTTCTCCCACACCCGCTGCTTTGCCTCGGCCACGGATGAGGCTGCTGCCCTTCGGGCCTGTCGGTACCTTGCAACTGCCTCGGGAGTCCCCCGGGATAACAAATCCCTGAAGGCCTCCTTCTTCAGTCGGACGGCTTCCCTGACCACCGGTGTCCACCAGGAGGTTCGAGGGTTACCGCCCCTTGAGGCACCTAAGATCTTGAGACCACAGCTCCCCGCCGCGGCTTCGGCAATAGAGGCTTTGAACACCGACCACTCTGGTTCAATGTCCCCAACCTCCACAGGAATGCCCAAAAATCTCGGCCGGAGGTGTGAGTTGAAGGCCTCCTGAACTTGGGCCTCCTCCAGACGTTCCCAGTTCATCCGAACTACACGTTTGGGCTTACCAGGTCTGTCCAGAGGCTTCCCCCGCCACTCGACCCAACTCACCACCAGATGGTGATCAGTTGACAACTCCGCCCCTCTCTTTACCCGAGTTTCCATTTATACGTAACTTCTTAAAAGTTCACAAGACTTGTATTTACTGATGAATTTTATGCTGTAGACTTTAATAATCTTTTAAGCTTTAGTTAACAAAAGACATATTTCGGGCATCGCACCAAAAACCCTTACTTTCAGGTGATGCTTCTGGTGTAATAAGCTAACAAATGTACGTGTTCTCCTGCAGAACTATATAGTGAGCAATTCATTGAGATTTTAGAAATCTATCATCGTCTTTATGCAAAGTGTCTGCTAGTGTTGTCGCTTAATTGTAATTTTATATATTGGTAAAAAGCTTTGTCGGATTGTTATCAGAAAGCAGTTCACATGCCATGGACACAAATGTTGGTTCGTTGATGGAATTTGAGTGCCCTATATAATAGTGGATTCATCTATACAGAAGTGATACACACATAAAATGGCAGACAGGAAATACAGCGCACTAGAATCACGAAGTGATTCAAGATTCAGCCCGTTTTCTTCAGCACACTTTCCTAACTGTGTTTACGTACAGCGTTGAGCAGGAATCAGCCTTGAAACCAGGAAATGAGTAAGTACTTAACCACTTCTCTCGTCTTAAAGTCAATGGTCAATGGTTTTTAGTGAGAGGCCTTAATTAATTAAATAAAATATGTCAGTAAAGGCAGCACTTGAGAACGACTGCAGCTTCTGCGTGTCATAAAACCGGCTTTGCTAACAACTGACTAAATGAGAATACTCAACGTCATCATGCAAAAAACGAGTGAGCCTTGAGTAAAGCGGTGGTGACTTCCAGCCATGCGAATGTAATGTAGTTTGTTTATCACCTATTGTAAGCTTTTTACTTCTGCTCATTGCATTTATGCTTCAAAAGTAATAGAAAAAATGATACGCATTATGTAAAGATTATCTTGCTGAGCAGAACTTGCAAGTATCATAAACAGATCCTATTTTCAAAAATACTCCAAAATCAAATGGAAAAATACAATTTATTTTTGTCGAGGGATCCCTTGCCGTGCTACCTTCTGGGTCGGCCCACAAAACTGACATCTCTGCACCACTCTATTCTCCTTTGTATTGAATTAATGTTTCCATCTGTGTAATAATTCTACTTGTGGTAGTTTCCATGTATTTATTATAAAACAGAGCCCTTGCTAGGTTAGACTAGGAGTGTTCATCCAAGTGTGTATGGCTTGGCCGAGGCCATAGATCCTCTTTCCGTTTCATTATCAATGTTAAGCCGTAATGATATCAGCATTGAAAAACAGCTTTTGTTTCTCCCTTTTCTCTCTTTCAAATGTCTCTAAAAAAGGCCCAGATGGCTCAAAGGATATCCTTTTATAAAATAAAAACATATGTTGAACTTTGATGAAACATTAAACACTTTTAACTTATTTATATGATGTGGTGTTCACCGGAGCAACAGCACAAGCGGCTGGCCTCGCCACGTCTGAAGTAGCCCGATTAGTGTGAGATGTGTCCAGAACAGTGTTATGAGTGCAGCATTCAGGTACGCATAGCACATACACTTTGGGACGCTGTTATGCACTCAAACTGAAAATTCAACTACAGAAGTACGTACATTGAGATACATCACTTGATTGGGTCATTCTCTGTTATGAAGTATTGGCTCTTCTGCACTCTGCTTGTAGTGGAGCTGTTACGCTGTTACAAAGTTCAACGGTGGTCACTGGAACCAGCGTATCTGAAAAGAAATGACTGCATACACTTTGTAAAGCAGTAAAGAGGTATATATATATATATATATATATATATATCATTTACTTTTCTTAATCCATATTGACATCACCATGGAAAAACATGTAAACATTTAAAGCTTGGTTGGATGCTAGTCAATCGGAAGCTATTGGTGCCTGTTTATGTGGATAATTATGTAAATGATGCTGTATGATCTCCTTTTGTTGTTCTATTTATGTTTTTATGTTTCATGTGGAACTACTTGAGCAGGTCTCCCTTGGAAAAGAGATCAATGATCTCAAAGGGATTTATCTGTATAAATAAAGGTTTGAAATGAAATGAAAACAGTTTTTATGCAAGCCTTCTGGATTATTGGGTATTTTGTGTGTTACACTTATGTAGGCTATATGATGTTAACAAATATGTACACATTTAATGAACTTTGACCTGAGTTTGGCTGACCTATGTGAGCAAAAGTATAATGCAGAGCTTGTTTAGGGGGGGTTAAACATGTGCACTATGTTCAGAAATCTGAGCTGTATGTGTGAACAGAGCAGCCGGTTCAATTGCTTATCAGTTCGGTATCTGTTGTGACAATTCAATTATTTATTAAGAAAAAAGCAACACATTAACAAATTATCTTTACATAGCATTGACACAGACAGTACACAGATGTGGAAAATGCACATTTAAAGACTTGAAACTTTATGATGTATGTGTTGTTCACAACAAATTACTCACAATGAAACAAATATGTTTCCTACAGTCTACAGTATGTCTATCTACACAAGCTTACAGTAGCTTTTATATTATTTGTGTGTCATGATGATTACTTATGTTTGCAAAACATATACATACAGTACACTCCAATATATTAACTGGATTAATGACATCAGGGGCTAGTACCTTTCTTGAACAGAATGACAATAAATATTACATCTGCAAAGATTAGCAAATCCAGTATTACACCATCAAGCCAACCCAAGAGCCCGGGCATCAGTGTAGATACACTCTTCTTTCATTGCTTTTGCACCCCCAGTCCCTTTGCTAGATTTCCTTCTGATGAAGGTTGGTGCAGAATAAATCAACGCGTCATCATCTGTCTGTGAAAATATAGAGAGAAATGTTATGAGACAACATTTTTAGAGGAAAAACTATGCTAACAACTTTACAGGCTTGTCTTTTACTTTACCTCCTGACCTCGCTGATTTTTACCGGCTGTTCTTTCATTTGTATGCAGAGTAACAGCAGCTGTTATAATGAAACATTACAAAACCCATTAATGTAAGGCAGCTTTTGCCAAATGGGTTTGATATATATTTGTATCAGTGAATGTACTTACTGTTGCAAACACCACAGGATTTCCGCTTCAGTGTCATGATTGCATAAATGAGAAAGGCATTAACAATCACACATATAGCCAAAGCAGCACCTAACAGAGAGATGATGGTATTGTTCTTCTGCTGATTCAACATCAAGTCTGATGACACAATGTGGGGGAAAAAGCAGATAATGAACATTAACATTTGGCATGTGTGAAATTAAGAGCAATTTCTAAATGATTATGTTATGGACCATTACTTGACCTTATTTAATCTCATATGCTACATTACTAATTACAGTTAAACATGATGTAGTTACCTGTAGTGTTGAGTTCTGATCTATTTCCAGAAATGATGTCCTCACATGCGGCCACATCGCAGTGACATGTCTTGTAGAAGCTGTAGACACATTTCTTTTTTGAGGGTCCACCTGGTTCCTTTTCATGTACTTCAACACCGTTTCCTCGAGTATTATTCAAACTTTGATTAAAAGCCTTGAAACAACACAGATTTTGTTCTTCTGGTCGTGTTTTGTTCTCGGAGTCGGAGAGTATTGAACACTGCAGAGTCATAGAGTCTCCAGGACGGACTGGATCAGTTGGAGAAACTGCAGTGCTTTCAGGTTCTGGGGAATGTTGTTTCAGTTAGATAGAAATACGATCATTTTAAAACAAAGCTGCAATCAGTATTAGAGTCATTCTACCAGAAATGTATATTTCCACATCTAAATATACTAAAGACAAATTATGTATTTCTTTCAATTTCAATAACAGGTCATATGGAGAACATGTTAAACTGTTAGGAACACATATTGTCCCATCTCAGCATATTTTTATTATTGAATAAAATCCATTTTTAAATGAGTTTCACCCTTAAGATGTCAGGCCCTGTCACAGACAAATGTGAGTACGGTAGAATGGTTTCCTAATATATTTTTTTAATACATAATAATAATAATAACATTTTCCCATTGATCACATGTCCCTGATTGTATCTAAAATGTTTTTTTAATCCTTTTAAGAATTCTTAGCAACCTATCAGTTAACTGTAGTGGACGGTAAGGAAAGAATAATCACCAGGTAGTCATATTGTTGTAAAGAAAATACTTTTACACCTATTCTTTTTCTAAACAGCTGATGTGGACCCCCCACCTCCAAGCTCACAATTGTAGAGGTTATTTCACTTAAAAAATAAATAAATAGTACATTTCTGTATTATAATTTCCTGTGTGACAGGACTGACCCTGTCGTGACAGGGTTGACAGCTTGTGACAGGACTGACTTAATAGATTTAATTGATTCAGAAAATGTATGTTTGTATTTTTTAAATCTTGTTTTGGTAAGTTTTCCTTTTTAAAATTATTATCATGATTCAATATTAGACTGATGTGGTAATTTAAGGACACACGATGAGATTTGATAGAAATGATATTCTGTACACACTGTGAAGACCACTGAGACAAATGTAACATTTGTGATATTGGGCTATATAAATAAACATTGATTGATTGATTGATTGAAATGTATTGATAACTGCTCGAAGCATTGTTTTAATAAACACATTTATTACAACATAACATTGGTAATCTACAATTCATTTCATTTAATAATTGATTAATTGTCAGCTTAAAAAATGTTTTTCAATTAAGTAATTTAACAGTTCAATACAATTTCATTTTGTTTTTGAAAGCGAAAAAAAACAAAACACACTGCATGCATGTCATTATTTCAATTGGAGCTAATGACAAGTACGAGGAAACATTTTTTCATCTTCTATTTTGCCAATTTGGCCCTAACTTATTTTTTTATCTCATGATGACGGCTGGTCACGGTTAAATTAAACAAATTACTTCCTCAAATAGGTACCAGATCATGTCTTCTCTTGCGCGCCCGACACTGCCTCTGTCTCTCAGCTGCACTGACTGGAGCCATTAAACTGCAATTTCCATGAATTAAAACAAATTACTGCCATTGTTACTTAAAGATAATAACCCCCATTACAATATTAACAGGTATTTAAAGGTCCCCTATTATACTGTTTTTCATTAATATATATTAGAGGTCTCAGATATACAAAATATGCCTCTGAAGTGTTTGGCTGTTTTTTTTTACAGTGCCTGACATGACAGGTCAGGGCTTGACGTGACAGGGCCTGACCGTCGGCCATTTTAACTGCCATTACTCAGCATTTCAACATGTTAGCTTAAAAATAGTTAGCTTGCTAGCAAGGGATTTTAGTCAACTTTAATACATTTTTTAAAAACAATATAATCCTTTTCTGGGATATTTGAACGTGACAGCACCTAACCCTTTAGCTTGTCCACGTAAAAGAAAAAGGTGTAAAAACAAGATTAAAATATTAAAATTCAAGGACAGAATTGACCCACTTCAAGGACAGCTCCTCCTTAGTCAGATGATGTAACTCCTTCACAATCATGTTCTTAAAGGTGTATTACACCATTTTTTAAGGAGTATTTTATGAAGCGTGACAGGACTGACCAAAAACATGGGGACTGTTGTAAAACAACAAATTTTGGTCAAATGTAAGCATTATTCAATGTTTTCAATGAACTGTGGTAAAAGATAACAAGTTAAATGTGTTATTAATGACGTTTGTTTTTAAAATAAAAGTTTTTAGTTCATTAAGAAATGTAAACCCCTCGCTCCAATTTGGCTGGGGACAGGCAATTTTTAAGAACTTCTATTTTTCAAAAGTGTTTTTCAATAAATTAAAAAACACCTGAAATCCTAATGAATCACAGACCTATGTACAAACAACTCACACAACACAACTATCTCATCAGTTTTAAGATATTTTATGGATTATAATTTGTATTCACTGTAACAATCCCAGGACAGATAATATACGTTTCTGGTAGAATGTCCCATTAGGTAAATAAATTGGCATTCAAGTAAATGTATTATTACTTCATAATTATACTGTCTCAAATAAAAATTCCTTGAGTGAGATTACAAGTATCTCATTAAAGATACTTCCTTAGATGCAATGTATTTTTTTACTGGCTATCTTATTTCTTGCTGTCAGACAATCAGTGTCGTCAATTTGAGCTTCAGTTAACATAAAGATTAATTATAGTTAACTAAGTAATAGTAGTTCAAAATGTGTGTCCTAATCTTGCAAAATAGAAGTGCATACATTTCTTTGCAAATCTACTTAAGAGTAAAAATGATACTGAAAATAAACAATTTTTACATTCTAGTTGTTTATATGGAAAAAGAAACTAAAGTACATGAAACAGGAATTGTAATACGTTACTAATTAACTGGCTGTAATGAAATAAGTATATTTACCTTTAACTCTTAGGTCAGTTTGTGTCATGAATATGATGTTCTGTTGGCTTATTTGAATACAGTAGTAGACCGCAGCATCACTTAGCTTTGCTTCTTTAATATGTAGAACAAATAGTTCACGCTCTTCTGTAGCTGTGATGCGATCATTAATCTTAAGGCTAAATGTCTTTCCTAAAACTTCAGGAAAGTCTCCAGAAACAATCCTGATCCAAAACAAGCTTCCCGTAGACTTGCGGGGACATGTCAGCTCCACAGAAACTCCAACACCAACAGTCTTTGTCTCAATTTTTTTTTTTTTTGTGCATCCTGAAAATACATTTTACATTAACCACAGAGAAGAAATGAGCTCTCAATTATTGTAAACATGGACACACATCTGAAAATCAATAGACATTTTTACATGTACTTACGTCCCACTGCTAGCATCAGCAGTAAATAAAATATGATCCTCATTTTCTGTTTATTCCACTTGAGACTGGTGCAATTTTGACACGCATTAAAAATGATTCACTATAATGTCATGATATCAAGTGGGAGGTAACAGTTTCAGAGCAATCTCATTGGCCTCCTAAGTCGCCTTTTATCACAGCGGAAATATAATGAACCATCAACTGCCTTGTGCAGCCTAAACACATGAAACAAAACCAACAGCCCACTTTTCATGTTGGGTTTCTATTGCTGACACAGAGTTAAAACAGTAAATGATCTGATGTTATTGTGAAATACACTTATAAACAAACAGAAAAACCAAAGAGACAAAATCACACAATACATTTTCTGTTCCATATATTTAGTATTTATTTGTTGCGTGGCCTTATCACCAGATATCTTCAACTAGCAAGCAGTTATATGTTTGTGATTCATTGTCTTAACATTGTTTTATGCGATATTTTAAGATTTTTCAAATGTTTCCACACACAAATAAATTAATGTGCATAATAAACATGTTGACTGAAACGCACATAGTCATAGATACGCAGTTCATTTAAAAATATGAATCATAACAATAGGACTTAAATTGTTCAGTTTGATTAATCTACATTTGGAAAGTATTTGTTACACTATTACACAACAATAGAGAAGCTGCCTATGCGGAATATAATGGACTCCTCGTGATAACCTGCCCACTCTGCCTGTCAGTCACCTGTAGCAAACATAGCAGACAGATGAGAGCTCTACCACATGGTATTACCTTTATACATAGTGGAGAGAAAGGCAAGAACAGCGCACCACTTTATTAAAGATCCTTAAGTGTTTTTAAATGAATAACAGGAACACCGACTGCAGTCAAACTCTGGCATTAGAAGTATTACTAGAAGTGAGACCCCATCATCCCAGCCACAAACTGTTGTGTCTGCTTCCGTCTGACAGGCGGTGACGCAGCATCAGGTCTGAAGCCACCAGACTCAGAGACAGTTTCATCCCACAGGCCAGAAGACTGCTTAATGCCCGAGCTCTGTTAAGTGCCTCCATAACCTACAGCATGCATCTCTCTACATCTTACACTTGATTTATCTTAATGTTAATCACAATAAACAGTATTTGATTTTTTCACTATTTAATTGTACATGTTTATAGACTCCTGCATTTACTTGGTCACTTTCAACATTCTCTGCATTATTTAGTTTATTGTTTTTATTTGATTTCTGACATGTATAGTTTACGTCAAAAGCATTACTTGCCCATTGGTCTTAACATAATCTGCACTATTCTACAGTTTCTTCTTGCACTTAATTATTTTTTTTATTTTTTATGTCCTATATATATATTATGTTGCGTTGTTGGAGGAGCTTGGGATTCAAGTTTGTCATTGCCATATCTACACTGGAGCATTGTAGGCTTAGAAGAAGCCTCAAAGCATACCTTACCTTGGGATCCTCAGCCTTTTTGGAAATATAAAATTTTTACAGAGCAATGCTGTTGCTTCTAACAAGAGAAATCATATGCTTTGTACCATCTACACTTTTCTTTGTGTGCACAGCACTGCCTGCATTTGGCAAGCTGACAGAAACAGATTGACATGCATTCACAGTCACTACTGACAGACAAATGATGCATGGAAACTTAGGGACTGTTGTGGTTTGGCTTCAAACTAAGGTGTCAACAGAGAGGGGCTTCTGCCTTTCGCACTCTCTGTTTTAGCCTCAGGAAACTCGGCATGCACTGCTGATTTTAAAAGTGGAATAATAAAACATTTCAGTAAAGGGTAAAGTCATGACATGACCGTATTTTTGTCAAGTGCAGGACTTAAGTTTGCCAGATAATCAACACAAATCTGTCTGAATGCTTTAAAAAAATCTGCTCCGATGCGCTATTAATGCAGCACTTATAGCAGAGTACTCTGGCAGATGCATAAGAGTAGATGGTAGCCTCTTTCTCTTCGTACTTTTACTGAGCACATTGAAAACTAATTAGCAGTTTCTTTCAACTTCCCCCTCACTACATATCGATTTGAACCCAATAGTCAGGTGTGTTCTGAGTAAACAGCGTTGGGCCTGTCTGTCAGTGTAGCCGTTGCATGTGGCGTTGCTTGTTCTCACACCAGACATGAAAGGGCTTTACAAAGTGATGAGAGGCTAGAAGGAAGAAGTTTTCAGTTGCCCCCCGCCATTTCTTCATGCTTCATTTTTAGACATGTTTTATAAAGTTGTCGTGGCTAAAACACGGACATGCAATGGGTAAGTTGTAGTTCATGTTCAGTATATTAGCAGCTGAGCCACTGCCCCTGCCATGTATTTCATTTGTCACAATCTCCTATGTACCACATTTCACTGCAATTCCTAGTGTAGTGATTTCACACAACACAAAAATATTCGACGTACCTATGCGCTATATGAAAAGTGGGGTATTAAAAAACTGACCAGGATACATCCTATGGAAACATTTGTCCAGATATTTCACTCTGGATCAATGTGTGGTCTAACCGGCAGACCCTTGCCCCAATTGTTGCTGAAATACTCGTTTCATATATACATAACTAACAGCATGGGTTAATGTTAATGGTCAAATGAGGGACATGTTGTGTATTTTAAGAATGATTTGTGAACAGCTTTACCGTATTTATGCACATATTTAGGTGTAGAATATCACCATTAATGCTATAACAATTTGCGTCATGTAACCAATATACTTTTATTTATTAAAAAAAAAAGGTTATACAATGATTTTAAGCAGATTGGACATCATTTCAAAATGATATATATTTTTTGTTTCCAGGTTATAACATTTCTCCAATTTCTGAAAGTGAAGCAACAGATTTACAACATTGTAAGTGTGATGGAAACTTCTGAAGCAATGGAGACGAAAATCAGACACTGGGTGAGCTGGAACTATGATGGCAAACACTGATGGTTTATTATGGAGTTACGGCCGGAGAACTGACAAGACGTGTTGCCACCACGAGGTGACACAGCGGTTGCCAAACCAACTCTGAAGATCTCTACCCCAGACCCATGTATTTAGCTGGTTCTGAGAGAATAATCAATATTGAGCATAACAAGATAAAACAGGCAAAGCACTAAAACACCTCTATCAGCTGACGCCAACAGGCAGGAATAGGGAGACAAAACACTGAGAGCACAGCAGCCCAAGGTGCAGGCCTGTGCTCATTGAGGGCAGTACAAACTGACTGGGTCAAAGGTATGGGCCTAGGAAGATATCCCCAACAGTAAGCTTTAATCAGAAAGTCCAGTATATTGTTAGTCCATCACTAAAGACCTGACATCGGTGTAGATCGTCTCTCCCTCTGCTGATTTTTTATTCTTCCTGTCTGCTCTGCCAGTTTTCCTCTTCGTGAAAGTTGGTGCAGAATAAGTTACTGAGTCCTCCTCTCTCTGCAAAAATGTATGGAAAAATGTTTGAGATGGGATTAACATGTAGAAAATAAAATGAGTCAACAACTTTTTTCAGTCACATCTTCTCTTTTTGACCGTACCTGCTGCCTCTGCTGATCACCGCTGGCTGGTACGGGATTTGTTTGCAGAGAAAGAGAAGCTGTATTTTGAAATAAAATACATTTGATGACATATGATGTAAGTACAATTACACACATTTGTAATGTAAATATAATGTAAAAAAGTTAGCTTTGCCAAATAACTGTCTGATAGATTGAGGTATAAGAAACGTTCTTTACCGTTGCAACAATCACAAGTTTTCATCTTCATCGTATAAATCAGGAAGACGATAACAATCAGACTTATAGCCAAAGCAGCAGCTAACAGAAGCAGAACTACGATGGCCTGCTGATCCCACAACGTAGGTGCTAAAATCATGGAGAAAAGGAGCAAATGTGAAAAATCACAATGCATGTAAATTGGATTTTGGTTGATAAGGGTTTTCACCAGATCCAAATGAATGATTATTAAAGATGTGTAAACGCTCTGCAGTTACCTTCAATGTCCAGTTTTGTTCCATTTCCAAATAATATCTCCCCACATGTGGCCACAGCACAGTAATAAGTCCCAGCATCAGAGGAGCGGAAGTTTTTAGAGAAGTTGTAGATACATTTCCGTGGAGAGCTAGCCTCAGGACTATTCTCACAATCATCTCCGCTGTTTTTATGGGTGTAAATGAGACTGGGATGAGATTCATCTGATCCGGCTCTGAACCAGTACACTCTGGTTTCTCCTGGACAAGTTCTGCTCTGAGATTCAGAGAGGACTGCACACTGCAGAGTCACCGAGTCTCCTGGAAGGACCGGATCAGACTGATGGCCATGAATAATGGCAGTGATATCTGGTTCAGGGCCTGGAAATGATAAATATATAGATAAAGTATACGTTTTTAAAGAAAGGTGAAATCTACGTTTGCTGTATTTCATTTCAGAAATCAGAAATCATTCACACATTTCCCTCTGAGGTAATTTATAATGTGTGGGTAAATACAAAAGACAAAAATAGTAAGCTACCATATTAAACAAAAGGGGTTTAGTACATAACACATTAAGAAAGTAGTAAAATACAATTGTGTTATGTAGCAGACAGTAATAACAAAGATAAACAGTATAAATGATTTACCTTTAACTCTCAGAAATGTTGCATTCAAAAATGTCATGTCAAGTTTGTTTACTTTTAGGCAGTAGTAAACTCCAGTATCGCTTGGCTCTGTTTTTCTTATTTGCAGGAGAAAGGTTCCAGGCCCTTGTTTTGCTGTAATGCGAGTAGTCTTGTTAACACCATCATAATCAAAAGATAATGTTCCTCCCAAGACTTCAGGGACGTTTCCAGGACCATGCCTGATCCAGAACATGTATGTTGGATCCAAGGATTTCTCGCGTGAACAAGTCAAAGTCACATCATCCCCAACACCAACAGTGTTTGTCTCCAAGATCTGATCGTGTGTGCATCCTGAAAAATATAATAAACACACAGATGATTGCTTTGTGATACATTAAGAGTAATTAGCACCCTGCTGAATCATTATTAGAACATGACAAATAATATAATATATCTCAAGTCTAGATACTTACGCCCCACTCCAAGCATCAGCAGTAAATAAACTATGATCAGCATTTTCTGGTCAATCCACTCGTAGCTGCCGGTAAATTAAATCGTATTTGAGTAGATTTGTCTTAATGTAATCATATGAAGTGGGAGGTTACAATTTTAGAGCAACCTGATTGGCTTCTCCTTATTTCATTGTACCACCACAGTGGAAATAATATCACCCTTTGTTCCAACCTAAACACATGAAACAAGACCAAAAGCAAGCTTCTGTTTTTATGTTTGATGTTTTTTTTCCTTTAACTGGCACAGAGCGTAAACACACAAAACAGAACAATCGAAAAACTATCTTGATTCTCTTTTCATGGCCAGATGGACTTTTTTGATGGGGTGAATATTGCTGCTGTCCAGTATGATAAACACATGAGTGGCACATTTAGGCTGTCTGAGGAGCTAAGCAAACAAATACCTTTTGAAGCCACTGAAATGTGTTTTACCTATACCATAGTGTTTACTTTTGACCATCGAGCAATTGTGTTACCAGGATTAACTTAAGAAGAGAACAACATTAACATAATTATATTAATATGTGCATACTTCCGCCAATTGTAAACAAGAAAGCTGTTTAAAATATGATCAGCATTTTCTGGTTCATTACATTACATTACTACATGTCACGCTTTTACCCAAAGCGACTTACATACACTCAATACTGTGGGCAATCCCCATTACACACATTACAGCACCAGCAGTTAGGTTTTGACATGATTCATTGCTAACATTAACAACACGCTTAAAGCCAATTTAAGGTCACAGAAATGTGAAATTCATTATTTGTATTCTGGCTAATAAAGGAAGATACATTTGCAGGTAAAGATTGCTCCATTCTTTTGTATTATAGTACCAAACAGTTTGGGGAGTTACGGATTTTTAAAAAGGATGTTCAAAGTTTAAGCAACTTCAAAAACACTCCTACATCTACTATAACACAACTTACATTTATTTTAAAAGTTTCCTGATATAATATGCCTAAGTATTTAAACTTGATCCCTCCAGTTTGTAATGGTTGCTCCTGTAACAAGAGTGTTTGATGGATGTAGTGAAACAATGCATAAAAGTCCATTATGAATGTCTCCAAAGTAGACCAGTTTAAGAACCGCCTCTTATTTGATGAATGTGTAAGCATACACACTAAAGGAATTGAAACTGAAACTTCCTGTGATCCTGCGCTCTGTAGCAAATGATTAACTCTTACACTTTCAGAATTGGGATTAGATTAGATTCCAAGGACGTAGCAACATGTTTAAAGTTAGTCTGGATTCCTGAAAGGGATTCTTGGAAGTGATCAAAACCTAATTTCTCATTTGCTAACTGCCATATTTTAGTGATAGTAAAATGATTTATCAAAAACATATATTTTTTTAGAATAGCTGATTATTCATTATAAAAAGTTATTAATACCATTCACATTTCAATATAAATGCATCATTTGTAATGCATCCAAACACGTATAGGGCTGTGTCTCTAGGACTTATCCTACCACATTGTTGTTGCCATTTATTTAAACATGCATGTATCTTTTGGATTTGTGTAGACATAAAAATACAAGCTGCCATTTTCCACATTGATAAGGGCAGAGGGACCATCTTAAATACTGTGCACACCAGCCAATTGGATGCTCCACGTCATAAGTGATGAACACCCCCTCTGCCTGTCAGTCACTTCAGCAGGAAGAGCACAGCACAGAGTTGGGCTGTAAAAACATCCGTCCTCTACTATACACTTCATTTCAGAGAGCTTTAGAGAGGAAGAAGCAGAGCGACACTCTCAGAGAATCAAAGGAACACATTTGTCCTGAGAAGATTTACAGTTTCTCTTCTATATATTTTTTCCCCGGGAACAGAAAACTAATGTACACCAAGGAAACAAAACAGATCAATTAAACCGACTATTTACAAGGCGCTTAACATAAAACAATCCTGTACCGCTATAGTGTCTGTGCACTCTTACACTTGTGACACTTATTAAAGGAACACCTATTAAGATAATGCAGTCCAGTAAAACTCCCCACACATTCTTTTTACAAAAAATAAAGATTTAGGGTTTCTTGACAACTCAAAAGGTGTAAAGAGTATATAATTAGAAATATAAATAGCATATCTATCTATATGGCCAACATTTCCAGAACATTTGTCAGAGCTACAGGTTGTGGTTTGTGGCTTTCTTCAGGGTCAACAGTTGTTGACATTGACAACAAGCCATGCCTTGTACTTTCACACAAACAGTCAGATATAAATGCATTCACACTGACAACCAGATGACACATGGAAACTTCAGCGCTGCTGTGGTTGGGCTTCACACTGAGGTGTGAATACAAAGGGACGCTTACCTGTATCATTCTATAAACCTCAGGAAGCTGGGCTTGCACTGCTGATATACTTTTGTTTGTTTCAAGTGGAATACCACTAGTCACACTATGTGATGATCCTTTTTGATTTAACGTTACTGCAAGTTATTGCCTTGTATCTGTAGTTGCAGTTAGTCAGGGGAGGTGCCCATCATTTCCTGGTCCAACTCCGTCTTTCAGCAAAGCAGGAATTTGAACCGTGATCTAACATGGCGATAGAATTGCTGCCTATCTAATTGAATGTTTAATGAATCAATACAGTTAGATTGTAAATTAGATAGATGCTTTTGCATCTTTAGAAATAATCTTGAGATAGAAATGTTTTTACTTTAAATGAGCAGGTGTAAAACTAAAATAATGATGAAGCATGCTGAAGGCTCATGTAGCTCTCACTTCACTTCACTTCCTGTTGAAGCCCATAGTTCTGAGTAACAGCCTTGATGCTTGGTCAAAGGGTGGAGAGATGGCCCACCACAACGCATGACTCTCAGTGTATCTGTTGCATGTGGCTTTGCTTCTTGTTCGGAAGCAGAAGGTCTTTACAAAGGGATGTCAGATCTGACGGGTGGAGTGCTCGATTCAATGAAGTACTTTACTTCTGACTTTCTATTTTGTATTTAGAACAACAAACATTGTCTTTTGCAAAGAAATATTAATTGTGTGTGAATCACAAAATATTCCCCATGTGTTTTGTCAGCCATGCTTCGGTCTCTCCCTCTTAAAAGCACTTTGCAAAAATGAAACATTACATGTATTCTGTGTAAAATATTATACACCACTTCTTTCTCAGTGGAAATTGTCCACAGGTTTAACGATAACATGGTTATTTGCAATACAAATGGCCTAGTCCCTTATGTCACTGGCTTTACTTTTGCTTTTCCTGCTATAATGGATTGAAATGTCTCTTTTACACAATGCAATTGTTCGGGTTAACGTCCTGATCTATTTGGGAGCATTAGAGAATCACAAATGGTCAAGACTGGTTGTAGGACTATAGGGTTTACAGAAATACAGGATGCACAACATCATATACTGTTAGGGCAAAAAAGGAACAACATTGAGTCCTCAGTGAAATCTAAAATAAATGAAGGCATGCTTTGGAGTTCACTGCCAATAAAGCAAGGGAGTTTTTGGGGTTTAAAAACAAAAAATCAGTGATACTCTACAATATTGTTCAACTTGAGAAAATGACAATGCTCTACGTTACAGAGAGCACTATCTCAACACATACTTTAACCTGTAAGTTCTTCACATCTCTTGGTTTTGGTGATGTTTCCTCTCACCTCTCCCCCACAGCTTTCTACCACCTACACTGTGGCTATTGTTTTGTTATGGAACAAAACAGCTAGCATACATAGAGTGAAATATACAGCATTGAGCAACTCCAACAATGTATTTGTTGTGTGGAGCCATCCAACTCACTGCTGTTGCTCAGTAAGTATATCCAGTGTGTAAACCAAACATCTTATTAAGCTCCAGAATTAGTTTTCTGTGACCATATGGAATCTGCAAGTACTTGATAAAAACAGATGTGTTTGCTAGCTAGCAGTCGTCATGTTCCCACATTGCTTTCCTTTTGTCTGTTGAATAGAGTGACACTGAAGTAATGTCTCTGTGTGTGTTTTTTGGTTCTCATGCTGGTATGATTAAATACACATTCGTAAAATGTGTCAATAGGGTTTGCTGTTTGAATAGGTCCTGTACTTCTTAGCTAAGCACCCAAAACTGAAACAATATTTTATTGTCTAGATAAAGGGGCTTCTTTGAACAAATAAAATCTTAGAACATAGAGATTTCTGATCGAAACAAAATGGTCCACAGGTTTTAAACGTAGGGGGGAGGTAATTGTATACATTTCAGCCAATCACTACAATTGCTACTTTGTAGACGTTGATCTTCGTGTGAACAAACCTTCATTTGGGTGGAAAGACATCAGTCGTGCGAGAAGACAGAGCTGCACCACAATGATCGGTCAACTGGCTGCTTTGATTCTTCTTTCTACGATGTGTAAGTGCTATTCTTTACTCCTGTATGAAAGACAATACCATGTGATGATCTTAAAGATGATCTCCTCCAATAAACCTTTTCTTTGTCTTTTTTCTTTAGCTCTGATTGGATCGGCAGAGGATCCTCACCTGATCTCTTTGGCTGTGGTAGAAGTTGGTGGAAACTTTACTTTTCAATGTCCAGTTTTGGATAACGAAGGCAAACTACTTTCTCTGTTCAAGCAGTCTCTTGGACAAATGGCCCAGCCAGTCTTTAACGTGATTTTTGGCAAACTAACAGTTACTGAAGCTTTTTTAGACACACGGTTCACAGCAACAAAAGAGGATACTCATTATCTTTTCACAATCAGAAATGTCAGAAAAGAGGACGAAGCAACATATTTCTGTCTCACTGGATCGACGTATTCACTGAGTTTTGGAACTGGCATCTTCTTGGCTGTGAAAGGTAAATATCTATTACTTTCAGTTATTGTCAAGTCTCATGTCATACAAATAATTTATATAAATGTTATGTTTTCTTCTACTGAATCACACAGATCAGCAGAGATCTGTCTACGTGAAGCAAAGTCCGAAGACCAAGTCAGTCCAGCCCGGCGACTCAGTGACTCTCCAGTGTTCACTCCTCTCCAAACACAAAGAAAACGCAGATCAGTGTCCAGGTGAACACAATGTTTCCTGGTTCAGATCTGGATCAGGAGAATCCCATCCAAGCATCCTTTACACTCACAGTGAGGAACAAAAGGAACGCAGTTGTGTCTTCAGTCTGTCCAAAACTATACACAAGTCCTCTGATACCGGGACGTATTACTGTGCTGTGGCTACATGTGGACAGATCCTGTTTGGAGAAGGAACTACAGTGGAGACAAGTATGTTTTAAAGTCTATTAAAATTATATTTGTATGTAAATGTATATACATATTAAGTGTATAGAGTGGATAGAGTGGGTACAGTCATTAACTACAACTATATTTAACAATTATTTAATTGAGACATCAATTATAACTGATGAATGAACCTCCATTCAACATGCATTATGCAAACATTGAAACTCATCCCTTCGTAAGAATAACTTTCCTCCGATTATATTTTCCATACAGACTTTAAGAAGCATTTATAAATACAGTGTTCATTGTTTCTTTTATGTCTTAATCTAAAATACAAGTTGAATATACTTCAGGCTTAATGTCAAATTAAAATATACTTTTTTATGTGATATTTCGGTACCACTTTACAATAAGAATACCCTTATAAAGGTTTCATAAAGGGTTTCTAATTAGGTTATTAATTAGGTTGTAAACACTTTATTAATCATTAACAACCATTTATAAACCAGTTCTAACAACAAAGGCTCACTATTTGGCAAGATGACTAAGCCTTATATTGGCTAACTAGCGTACTTTGTCTTCTTCATCAGCCAGCATCCTTGGTATCTGTTGTTCACTGAGTTGATTCCCCCCATCCATCTTGATGTTTCTTGGCATCTCTTTATGACCATTTATTTACGAGTTACTAAAATGTATAGTTGCCAAAAGGGAGCCTTGTTGTAAAGTGTGAAACACATTCCCATTTATGAATGAGTTACTACCATTTATAACAAGGCTTAGCAGTACAGATAAATGTGGGCTCACTATTTGGCAAGCAACCGGTCACAGGTGCCCTGTTTATCTCATGTCTAATAAAATCTTATTAAGGATTTATAAAGTGTTCACAACCTAATTAATAAATGAATTACAAACGATTTGTAAACCCTTTATAAGGGTAGTCATATTGTAAAGTGGTACCGATGTTTTTTTTGCGGTGTATGTCTTACATGTAAGACTTCCTTTGTTTCCTTATTTAGGAGTTTCAGAAACAGAACTGAACCCAGTTGTCCTTGTGCTTGGAGTGCTGTTGGCCTGCTGTGTGACTGTGATTGCCTTTCTTATTTTCTATGGATACCGAAGAAAATGTTGCCAAAATTGCAAAGGTAGGCTCAGCACATTATACTTTAGTTTCAGTTATGCTTTTTTAGGTGGAACCATAACGATCTAATCATCTTGAAAAAATTACTTGGCTGTGAAAACAGACAATGATTGTCAGGATGGGAGTTTTCACAAGACGTTGAATTGACTCCAATAAATAATGAAATTATGGAAAATCCATCAATATCCAATCTTTGGCTCAACATAGTGTTTGTGTTTCTATTCAATAAACGAGATGACGGTTCTAGTAGTCAAATACCTTTACCTGTGTAAAACCACCATGGCCGCTACTACTGACTCAATAATATCAACTCTAGAGATGTTTGTTTGTTTTTTGTGTCATAGTGTTACATAATTGTAAACCTGAGGTCACTTAATCTATTGTTTTGAATGCAAAATGAATATATATTATTACATTTATTGTGTGTAATACAGAATATCATATTGCAACAGGAATTATTGAACATTTGATCCCAGAAGTACACATTATCCAGGTAGCCTTGAGAACATGAAATGTTCCCTTACTGCTTAAAGCTCTGAAGGAGTTTATTCACAACAACGCTGACGGTGAATTGAGCACATTATAAAAAGTCAATGTGTCTAACCAAATAGGAAACAACTGAAAATGTGAAAGTGTTGGATCCTCAGTTTCCTCCAATGTGAGGGTGACAATAATCATGGGTGTATACTCTGAAACCCTGTTTTACATTCAAACAGGAGCAGTGAGTCCTTCCCATCATCTTGGACCCGACATGTCAACTGGGGGTCAATCAAATGACATGGTAAATATGTGGTGGTGTGCTTTTTATTTGTTCAAGACACAGATTATAATCAAATTATAAAGTATAATATAACCAACTGATAAGTAGCTAAACTTAATGTAAGTTATGTATGCCTGATAAAGAGTGACAAGGTATAAATATAATTACTGATGGCTGAACATTTGACAATAGAAAGTGTGTAAAGATCACTGCAAAGCCATCTCTACTCTAGACTTGGTCTATATGTTAAAGTCACCTAATCGCCAAAAAGTTTGTCATTGACGCACGTTTTGTTTTTAATTTTGCAGGATGAAGAAGCGAAGGCAGTGACTTATGCATCAGTGGATTTCTCAACAAGGAAAGTGAAAAGAGGACGGAGAAAGGAGAGAGAAATTCCAAAAGATTGTATGTACTCTGTTGTTAGATCAGATCACTACAACCAGCCACACCCCTCTCTATAGCCAGAGATTCGTGTTGCTTTCTGAATGCGTTGATACAGGAAGTGTGCCAGCATTACTGTAAGGTGTCATCTAGGTCGACATGTCTATGGAACTGTTTGCTTCTGTTTTTTGTTGACATAATAAAACTTGATATTTATAGTGTCCCCTAATATTGAGTAACTGTATCTTCACTCAACTACTACAACATACACAGTATGCCTGTGAATTAGGTGTTAGCCTCCTTAAATAAACAATGCATGGATTTAGTCCTTCATCCAAGTCTGCGGTGAGGGACTCTGGGCAACACATCGGTCATCCAGTTGAAGGATAGTTATCTTTCAACTGATGATCGATATATATTTATGGTTAGAATAAAGATAAAGATTTGTGTTAAAATCATAATGTGACAATATAACATAACAGCCAAAACAACGTAATTCGAGCAACTAGCATAAATCAATATTAACCGCCCGTAGCGGACTTCCTTTTGTAACAGGCGTAAAGTAAATGTTGGGTTTTGGTTTCACTTAGGAAACAAAAATCATAGTACTAAGTCACTTACGAGAACATTGAACGTCAACGTTTCCATTAATTACAGACACATACTATATATAATTCAAGTTCTAAATGGCCTTTGATACTGTTAATAACAAAGACAAAGTCATGAAAGAAGAGGTTTTCTTCTCCTTTTCATTCACAGACATTTGTTTAAGACATTAGACCAAAAACCTTTTGTCCGCTGCTTTCCCTACTGCTGCAGGGGAGTAGTTTCTTACTCCGTGATAAGAGCAGGTCAAATAAATTACAAGTTGCATGAGACATGATCTGGTCCTATACATTCGTTGAGTGCTGTTGTGGTTCAAATTCTTTAGTTTTATGAAGTTACTACCCTCAAGTGGCCCTTGTGTGTTTTGTTTATAGTCTTTCACATTTACTTTGTGTCGATACCTTTTAGTGATGGACGGAGCCACCAAACATCTTTAACGTCTGCCTTTTGGGAAAAAACATTAACCTGATAAAAAGGCTTTCTGAATGGAGGAGAAAGTCAAAACTCCACAAATAATGAAACTTCGGACTTCATGTTGAAAGGCAACATTTTATTTAATACAAGACTATTGCAAAAGCTTTTAAATGTAGGGTTGGCAAAAAAAACTTGTCTGACATTGGATACATGGATACATGATGTATTCCAGAGTCGAATATGAGCCCTTCAAACTACTGTACTGCCTGAGGTGAACAAGGGGAAACACATTACTCTTAAATATAATTTAGAAAGATTCTTGCAAAACATACATCTGAATGTTGCCTTTTATTTCCCTGTAAATGTGGGTGAACAGACACCCACTTGACAAAACAATTACGAGTGGAAAGGCGGGCATGGCTGTGGTTGGGCTGCCAAAATAGGGTGTGCTTTCAAAGTCACATTTCCTTCAATGTCATTCGTTATAAAAACTTACCTTTCCATTACTACAGTATTTTAGTCATGCATTGACAGTGAAGGTGTCTTTAGTGCTGTTTTAAAGTGTGTGTGCTGTTTGACTTTGTACAGCTCAAATAACACATGAAGAGGTGAATAACGTTGGGCACGTGTTCCCAGAGTCAGACGTAAACAGTATCAACTCAGAATCACTGTGTGATGGCTCTTTTGTTTTTCTTTGCAATGTGATTTACATAAAGCCGACAAATACTGTGTTAAAGTGAATGATTAAACTAAAATTAGATTTATGTTTCCTTGTGAAACACTTCCCTTCTTGCACTTCTAACCTCATTACATATCCTGTAGGTCTCTTCAGAGGAAACAGATTTTCCTCTCTCACTGTAGCTGTGACATGTGAATTTACTCTTGCTTTGAAGTAAAACGCCTAAATGCTTTGAGACTAGAAATAAAAGTTATGGACACGAAATGTTTTTCTCGTAAATTATTTGGCAAACATTCTGCAACAAAAATGCATTTAGACAAAACTAGCTCTATTACTAAGTAATGCATTACTGCCCAACGCAGCACCAGACCTACATCATGTCCTAAAGGTACTGACATGCACACACATGTACAGTGAGCTTCAATAGCAAAATGCTTTCGACACGGACAAGAATAAAAGTAGATTCCCATTGCACTGGAAATTCTGTACACTGTTGTGACAGGAAGTTTGTCTGTCAGTTGTTTAGTCGTCTTTTGTGTGTCTGCTGCGTATCAGTAAGTCACAACATGTCACATGGTGCTTGGTCACACAGCTTTTCAATTTCATTGAAAAGGGGACATGATCGAAGGTTTGGTTAATCGAGGGTCGTGGTCTGCCATTCAGCCAATCACAATCACTTCTACTTTGTTAACCTTGATGACTTTAGGGTAAATGTTCCATTTGGGTGCGCAGACATCAGCAGTGCAAGGGAAGGGCTCTGTGGCACAATGATGGGAAGACTGGCTGCTCTGTTTCTTCTAAGGACATTGTGTGAGTGCAACTTTACTTACTACTGAAAAATGAGTACTACTATATTCGAAAGGTTGTATTAAAGTTTAGACACGTTTAAATATTAGTATTACTGTATTATCTTATCAACTTTCATTGTCTTATCTTATCAATCATTGTTTTTGTCCTATTGTCTCTTTTTTCAGCCCTGATTCAAACTGCAGAGGTTCCTCACCAGATCTCTTTGACTCTGGTGGAACTTGGTGGTAATTTGACTCTGACATGTTCAGTCTTTACAAATGAAGCCTGGATGGTTTACTGGTATAAGCTGAAGTTTGGATATATGTTTCAAACAGTTGCGGCAGGAATTTTTGACAAAATACAACTTCAAGGACAATTTAACAACTCAAGATTCAACATCACACAACGGCATACTCAGAATATTTTAAACATCAGAAATGTCACAAAAGAAGATGAAGCAACGTACTTCTGTCAAGCAGGGTCGGTATACAAAATGGAAATGATTTACGGCACACTTTTAGTTGTGAATGGTAAAGTATAGTAATTTCAATTACTTAATTTACTACATTGTAAAATCCTTAAAATCAGTTACTTTATTCTTAATGTTTGTCCATCACACAGATCATAAAAATCTGAAGAAATCTATCTACGTGAAACAAAGTCCGAAGACTGAGTCAGTCCAGCCCGGCGACTCAGTGACTCTCCAGTGTTCACTCCTCTCCAAACACAAAGAAAACGCACATCAGTGTCCAGACGAACACAAAGTGTACTGGTTCAGATCTGGATCAGGAGAATCCCATCCAAGCATCCTTTACACTCACAGTGAGGAACAAAAGGAAAGCAGTTGTGTCTTCAGTCTGTCCAAAACTATACACAACTCCTCTGATACCGGGACGTATTACTGTGCTGTGGCTACATGTGGACAGATCCTGTTTGGAGAAGGAACTACAGTGGAGACAAGTATGTTACGTCTTATTTAAACAAGTACGTTTTAAAGTTGAATTCTGAAATCTTTAGTACATTTTGAACATTAATGGTAGTCAGATATATTGGATAAATATTGATAGATGTCAATAAATGATAGATGCTAGTTTGCATTTATTCATGTTAGGATAAATATTTGTTTCTAAATATCTATCTGCATAAGTCAAGTTGCATCTTTCAGTCAAACAGATTCACAGCTCTTTGATATTTTAAATCTTGGTCCAAGTAGATACACTGTTTTGTCATGCACTTGAAAAAGTTGGTGCAATAAAAAAACATGTCCTTAAACAGAAGGCTCTTTTTGACCTTAATGTAAAGTAATGATTGATCGACAAAGCCAAATACATTCTCCAAATATGACAGTATTTTTAACAGACAATATTGACAGAAATGTAAATCTCTGAAAATTGGAATGAGGAGTTAAGTGTCTATTTTTCAAATTCCAGGATCAAACCTGGACGCAGTTGTCCTCGTACTTGGAGCACTGTTGGCCTGCTCTTTGACTTTAATCGCCATCCTTGCTTTCTACGTAAATCGAGGAGTTTGTCGACACTGCAAAGGTAGGTTCCTAAATCATACAGCAATGTATGATATCTGCCCATGTTCTAAATTGTAGGAATGTAGTTTTATTGTAACTTCGGTTAATTTTACCCAGTAATAACAGGCCCAACATCACATTCGGCTTAAACCCAAGCACATAACATTCATACACTTTGTGTCTCCTACAGAGGCCTTTTTTATGTTAATTGTTGAATCATTTTCTTCCCAAGCTTCCCTCTTTCTAATCCTCATCAAGCAAGTATAAGTATTCATTTAACAGTTTAACCCAAAGGATATACATTTTGAGCTTTCTGTAAAATGGTTGCGAGTTTGAGTCCTGGGTTATCTCAACATCCTTTCAAATATCTTCATTTGTCAAAAGGGGAAATTCAACTTAAATACTTAACTCTAAATAATATTCTCTATGCAGACATGTCATGTATGATGTCACCATACATGTACTCAACATATTCTGTGAACTCATAACTACAGTTTCATGTAGTTATATTTCAAAATGAAATCCAAAAGTAAAAGTCCTACAAAAGGGTAAAACTCCAGACTCTACTTAAAAATTCAGCGACAATTGAACAGTTGAACTCCATCTAACATTATTTAACTCTTTCTGCAGTAGCAACGTGTACCACCCGTAATCCTAGAGCCAACGAGGCGGCAGTGGATGAATCAACTGACCTGGTAAATATATTTGTAACTTTGAAACTATTCACCAAATGTGGAGGCAAAAAGCATCCTTGTACATTTTCTGACTTTAGACTCAATCATTCAAAGACTTTGTTTGGATTAAGTGTGTTTCATTCTACAGGCCTAATATTAAAGGAATGTATGTTTAATAGATGATATGATTTTCAGGATGGAGACGAAGAGGCGGTAAACTATGCAGCACTGAATTACTCCACAAGAAAAGTGAAGCAAAAGCAAGAGTTACCACAGGAGTGTGTGTACTCCGCTGTGAGAGCAAACCACACACAGCACCACGCGCCCGTGTGAGCTTTAGCTTAGCTCAGCTTTGCATGTTTTTAACAAATGTTTTGCTATTGATTACTTTGCTTTATATTTTGCTTTTAAAAAGCTGGTTGTTGATGTGACAAGCACGAAAGAACACTGCTTGTTGCACAGGCATGAGGAGGCGACTGAGAATGCCTCAAGTTGAAATCAATAAACTTTTCAAACATGTGGTTTAATCAATGTTCATCAAAAAAACAAGGCTGCATATAAGAGACTACACACATGTACATTTTATGACTGTGCATTGTTCTTCAATCTGAATTTAAATAAATGTTGGTATACTTGAGCCAGAGTAGCCATGTGTGTTGTACTGTGGCTCATGTGCCTTTCTATGATCAGGGCCTCGCAGTGGATGCAAATAATTGAAAATGTGTATATTGAAAAGTATAATGTCCACCAACTTCTACCACAGCCAAAGAGATCAGGTGAGGATCCTCTGCCAAAATGTTTACATTCTATTTTTATATGTGGAAAAATAACCTAAAGTACATGAAACAGGAATTGTAATACTTTACTAACTAACTGGCTGTAATGAAATAAGAAGTGTATTTACCTTCAACTCTTATGTCAGTTTGTGTCATGAATATGATGTGAAATACTATTATAAACAGAAAAACTAAAGAGACAATATCACACAATACATTTTCTGTTCCATACTGTATATTTAGTATTTATTTGTTGCGTGGCCTTATCACCAGAAATCCTCAACTAGCAAGCAGTAATATGTTTGTGATTCATTGTCTTAACATTGTTTTATGCGATATTTTAAGATTTTGCAAATGTTTCCACACACAAATAAATTAATGTGCATAATAAACATGTTGACTGAAAGGCACATAGTCATAGATACGCAGTTCATTTAAAAATATGAATCATAACAATAGGACTTAAATTGATCAGTTTGATTAATCTACATTTGGAAAGTATTTGTTACACTATTACACAACAATAGAGAAGCTGCCTATGCGGAATATAATGGACTCCTCGTGATAACCTGCCCACTCTGCCTGTCAGTCACCTGTAGCAAACATAGCAGACAGAGGAGAGCTCTACCACATGGTATTACCTTTATACATAGTGGAGAGAAAGGCAAGAACAGCGCACCACTTTATTAAAGATCCTTAAGTGTTTTTAAATGAATAACAGGAACACCGACTGCAGTCAAACTCTGGCATTAGAAGTATTACTAGAAGTGAGACCCCATCATCCCAGCCACAAACTGTTGTGTCTGCTGCCGTCTGACAGGCGGTGACGCAGCATCAGGTCTGAAGCCACCAGACTCAGAGACAGTTTCATCCCACAGGCCAGAAGACTGCTTAATGCCCGAGCTCTGTTAAGTGCCTCCATAACCTAAAGCATGCATCTCTCTACATCTTACACTTGATTTATCTTAATGTTAATCACAATAAACAGTATTTGATTTTTTCACTATTTAATTGTACATGTTTATAGACTCCTGCATTTACTTGGTCACTTTCAACATTCTCTGCATTATTTAGTTTATTGTTTTTATTTTATTTCTGACATGTATATAGTTTACGTCATAAGCATTACTTGCCCATTGGTCTTAACATAATCTGCACTATTCTACAGTTTCTTCTTGCACTTAATTCGTTTTTGTCCTATATATATATATATATATATATTATGTTGCGTTGTTGGAGGAGCTTGGGATTCAAGTTTTTCATTGCCATATCTACACTGGAGCATTGTAGGCTTAGAAGAAGCCTCAAAGCAGACCTTACCTTGGGTTCCTCAGCCTTTTTGGAAATATTCAAATTTTACAGAGCAATGCTGTTGCTTCTAACAAGAGAAATCATATGCTTTGGACCATCTACTCCTTTCTTTGTGTGCACAGCACTGCCTGCATTTGGCAAGCTGATAGAAACAGATTGACATGCATTCACAGTCACTACTGACAGACAAATGATGCATGGAATCTTAGGGACTTCAAACTAAGGTGTCAACAGAGAGGGGCTTCTACCTTTCTCACTCTGTGTTTTAGCCTCAGGAAACTCGGCATGCACTGCTGATTTTAAAAGTGGAATAATAAAACATTTCAGTAAAGGGTAAAGTCATGACATGACTGTATTTTTGTCAAGTGCAGGACTTAAGTTTGCCAGATAATCAACACAAATCTGTCTGAAAGCTTTAAAAAAATCTGCTCCGATGCGCTATTAATGCAGCACTTATAGCAGAGTACTCTGGCAGATGCATAAGAGTAGATGGTAGCCTCTTTCTCTTGGTACTTTTACTGAGCACATTGAAAACTAATTAGCAGTTTCTTTCAACTTCCCCCTCACTACATATCGATTTGAACCCAATAGTCAGGTGTGTTCTGAGTAAACAGCGTTGGGCCTGTATGTCAGTGTAGCCGTTGCATGTGGCGTTGCTTGTTCTCACACCAGACATGAAAGGGCTTTACAAAGTGATGAGAGGCTAGAAGGACGGAAGTTTTCAGTTGCCCCCCGCCATTTCTTCATGCTTCATTTTTAGACATGTTTTATAAAGTTGTCGTGGCTAAAACACGGACATGCAATGGGTAAGTTGCAGTTCATGTTCAGTATATTAGCAGCTGAGCCACTGCCCCTGCCATGTATTTCAGTCACAATCTCCTATGTACCACATTTCACTGCAATTCCTAGTGTAGTGATTTCACACAACACAAAAATATTCGATGTACCTATGCGCTATATGAAAAGTGGGGTATTAAAAAACTGACTAGGATACATCCTATTGAAACATTTGTCCAGATATTTCACTCTGGATCAATGTGTGGTCTAACCGGCAGACCCTTGCCCCAATTGCTGCTGAAATACTCGTTTCATATATACATAACTAACAGCATGGGTTAATGTTAATGGTCAAATGAGGGACATGTTGTGTATTTTAAGAATGATTTGTGAACAGCTTTACCGTATTTATGCACATATTTAGGTGTAGAATATCACCATTAATGCTATAACAATTTGCGTCATGTAACCAATGTACTTTTATTTATTAAAAAAAAAAGGTTATACAATGATTTTAAGCAGATTGGACATCATTTCAAAATGATATATATTTTTTGTTTCCAGGTTATAACATTTCTCCAATTTCTGAAAGTGAAGCAACATATTTACAACATTGTAAGTGTGATGGAAACTTCTGAAGCAATGGAGACGAAACTCAGAGAGACACTGGCTGGAACTATATGATGGCAAACACTGATGGTTTATTATGGAGTTACGGCCGGAGAACTGACAAGACGTGTTGCCACCACGAGGTGACACAGCGGTTGCCAAACCAACTCTGAAGATCTCTACCCCAGACCCATGTATTTAGCTGGTTCTGAGAGAATAATCAATATTGAGCATAACAAGATAAAACAGGCAAAGCACTAAAACACCTCTATCAGCTGACGCCAACAGGCAGGAATAGGGAGACAAAACACTGAGAGCACAGCAGCCCAAGGTGCAGGCCTGTGCTCATTGAGGGCAGTACAAACTGACTGGGTCAAAGTTATGGGCCTAGGAAGATATATCCCCAACAGTAAGCTTTAATCAGAAAGTCCAGTATATTGTTAGTCCATCACTGAATACATGACATCGGTGTAGATCGTCTCTCCCTCTGCTGATTTTGTATTCTTCCTGTTTGCTCTGCCAGTTTTCCTCTTCGTGAAGCTGGGTGCAGAATACATTATTGAGTCCTCATCCCTCTGCAAAAAAGTATGGAAACATTATTGAGGTGGCAAAAGTTATGATTTACATGTAGAAAAAATGAGTCAACAACTTTTTTCAGTCACATCTTCTCTTTTTGACCGTACCTGCTGCCTCTGCTGATCACCGCTGGCTGGTACGGGATTTGTTTGCAGAGAAACAGAAGCTGTATTATGAAATAAAATACATTTGATGACATATGATGTAGGTACAATTATACACATTTGTAATGTAAATATAATGTAAAAATGTGAGCTTTGCCCAATGACTGATTGATTGAGGTATGAGAAACTTCTTTTACCGTTGCAACAATCACAAGTTTTCATCTCGATATTATGAATCAGGAAGGCGATAACAATCAGACTTATAGCAAAAGGAGCAGCTAACAGAAGCAGAATTACGATGGCCTGCTGATCCCACAACTTAGGTGCTAAAATCATGGAGAAAAGGAGAAAATGTGAACAATTTAAAGTTTTTTTGACAGTATTACAATGCATGACAATTGGATTTTGGTTGATAAGGGTTTCTACCATATTCAAAATGAATGATTATTAAAGATGTGTAAACGCTCTGCAGTTACCTTCAATGTCCAGTTTTGTTCCATTTCCAAATAATATCTCCCCACATGTGGCCACAGCACAGTAATAAGTCCCAGCATCAGAGGAGCGGAAGTTTTTAGAGAAGTTGTAGATACATTTCCGTGGAGAGCTAGCCTCAGGACTATTCTCACAATCATCTCCGCTGTTTTTATGGGTGTAAATGAGACTGGGATGAGATTCATCTGATCCGGCTCTGAAGCAGTACACTCTGGTTTCTCCTGGACAAGTTCTGCTCTGAGATTCAGAGAGGACTGCACACTGCAGAGTCACCGAGTCTCCTGGAAGGACCGGATCAGACTGATGGCCTTGAATAATGGCAGTGATATCTGGTTCAGGGCCTGGAAATGATAAATATATAGATAAAGTATACGTTTTTAAAGAAAGGTGAAATCTACGTTTGCTGTATTTCATTTCAGAAATCAGAAATCATTCACACATTTCCCTCTGAGGTAATTTATAATGTGTGGGTAAATACAAAAGACAAAAATAGTAAGCTACCATATTAAACAAAAGGGGTTTAGTACATAACACATTAAGAAAGTAGTAAAATACAATTGTGTTATGTAGCAGACAGTAATAACAAAGATAAACAGTATAAATGATTTACCTTTAACTCTCAGAAATGTCGCATTCAAAAATGTCATGTCAAGTTTGTTTACTTTTAGGCAGTAGTAAACTCCAGTATCGCTTGGCTCTGTTTTTCTTATTTGCAGGAGAAAGGTTCCAGGCCCTTGTTTTGCTGTAATGCGAGTAGTCTTGTTAACACCATCATAATCAAAAGATAATGTTCCTCCCAAGACTTCAGGGACGTTTCCAGGACCATGCCTGATCCAGAACATGTATGTTGGATCCAAGGATTTCTTGCGTGAACAAGTCAAAGTCACATCATCCCCAACACCAACAGTGTTTGTCTCCAAGATCTGATCGTGTGTGCATCCTGAAAAATATAATAAACACACAGATGATTGCTTTGTGATACATTAAGAGTAATTAGCACCCTGCTGAATCATTATTAGAACATGACAAATAATATAATATATCTCAAGTCTAGATACTTACGCCCCACTCCAAGCATCAGCAGTAAATAAACTATGATCAGCATTTTCTGGTCAATCCACTCGTAGCTGCCGGTAAATTAAATCGTATTTGAGTAGATTTGTCTTAATGTAATCATATGAAGTGGGAGGTTACAATTTTAGAGCAACCTGATTGGCTTCTCCTTATTTCATTGTACCACCACAGTGGAAATAATATCACCCTTTGTTCCAACCTAAACACATGAAACAAGACCAAAAGCAAGCTTCTGTTTTTATGTTTGATGTTTTTTTTTCCTTTAACTGGCACAGAGCGTAAACACACAAAACAGAACAATCGAAAAACTATCTTGATTCTCTTTTCATGGCCAGATGGACTTTTTTGATGGGGTGAATATTGCTGCTGTCCAGTATGATAAACACATGAGTGGCACATTTAGGCTGTCTGAGGAGCTAAGCAAACAAATACCTTTTGAAGCCACTGAAATGTGTTTTACCTATACCATAGTGTTTACTTTTGACCATCGAGCAATTGTGTTACCAGGATTAACTTAAGAAGAGAACAACATTAACATAATTATATTAATATGTGCATACTTCCGCCAATTGTAAACAAGAAAGCTGTTTAAAATATGATCAGCATTTTCTGGTTCATTACATTACATTACTACATGTCACGCTTTTACCCAAAGCGACTTACATACACTCAATACTGTGGGCAATCCCCATTACACACATTACAGCACCAGCAGTTAGGTTTTGACATGATTCATTGCTAACATTAACAACACGCTTAAAGCCAATTTAAGGTCACAGAAATGTGAAATTCATTATTTGTATTCTGGCTAATAAAGGAAGATACATTTGCAGGTAAAGATTGCTCCATTCTTTTGTATTATAGTACCAAACAGTTTGGGGAGTTACGGATTTTTAAAAAGGATGTTCAAAGTTTAAGCAACTTCAAAAACACTCCTACATCTACTATAACACAACTTACATTTATTTTAAAAGTTTCCTGATATAATATGCCTAAGTATTTAAACTTGATCCCTCCAGTTTGTAATGGTTGCTCCTGTAACAAGAGTGTTTGATGGATGTAGTGAAACAATGCATAAAAGTCCATTATGAATGTCTCCAAAGTAGACCAGTTTAAGAACCGCCTCTTATTTGATGAATGTGTAAGCATACACACTAAAGGAATTGAAACTGAAACTTCCTGTGATCCTGCGCTCTGTAGCAAATGATTAACTCTTACACTTTCAGAATTGGGATTAGATTAGATTCCAAGGACGTAGCAACATGTTTAAAGTTAGTCTGGATTCCTGAAAGGGATTCTTGGAAGTGATCAAAACCTAATTTCTCATTTGCTAACTGCCATATTTTAGTGATAGTAAAATGATTTATCAAAAACATATATTTTTTTAGAATAGCTGATTATTCATTATAAAAAGTTATTAATACCATTCACATTTCAATATAAATGCATCATTTGTAATGCATCCAAACACGTATAGGGCTGTGTCTCTAGGACTTATCCTACCACATTGTTGTTGCCATTTATTTAAACATGCATGTATCTTTTGGATTTGTGTAGACATAAAAATACAAGCTGCCATTTTCCACATTGATAAGGGCAGAGGGACCATCTTAAATACTGTGCACACCAGCCAATTGGATGCTCCACGTCATAAGTGATGAACACCCCCTCTGCCTGTCAGTCACTTCAGCAGGAAGAGCACAGCACAGAGTTGGGCTGTAAAAACATCCGTCCTCTACTATACACTTCATTTCAGAGAGCTTTAGAGAGGAAGAAGCAGAGCGACACTCTCAGAGAATCAAAGGAACACATTTGTCCTGAGAAGATTTACAGTTTCTCTTCTATATATTTTTTCCCCGGGAACAGAAAACTAATGTACACCAAGGAAACAAAACAGATCAATTAAACCGACTATTTACAAGGCGCTTAACATAAAACAATCCTGTACCGCTATAGTGTCTGTGCACTCTTACACTTGTGACACTTATTAAAGGAACACCTATTAAGATAATGCAGTCCAGTAAAACTCCCCACACATTCTTTTTACAAAAAATAAAGATTTAGGGTTTCTTGACAACTCAAAAGGTGTAAAGAGTATATAATTAGAAATATAAATAGCATATCTATCTATATGGCCAACATTTCCAGAACATTTGTCAGAGCTACAGGTTGTGGTTTGTGGCTTTCTTCAGGGTCAACAGTTGTTGACATTGACAACAAGCCATGCCTTGTACTTTCACACAAACAGTCAGATATAAATGCATTCACACTGACAACCAGATGACACATGGAAACTTCAGCGCTGCTGTGGTTGGGCTTCACACTGAGGTGTGAATACAAAGGGACGCTTACCTGTATCATTCTATAAACCTCAGGAAGCTGGGCTTGCACTGCTGATATACTTTTGTTTGTTTCAAGTGGAATACCACTAGTCACACTATGTGATGATCCTTTTTGATTTAACGTTACTGCAAGTTATTGCCTTGTATCTGTAGTTGCAGTTAGTCAGGGGAGGTGCCCATCATTTCCTGGTCCAACTCCGTCTTTCAGCAAAGCAGGAATTTGAACCGTGATCTAACATGGCGATAGAATTGCTGCCTATCTAATTGAATGTTTAATGAATCAATACAGTTAGATTGTAAATTAGATAGATGCTTTTGCATCTTTAGAAATAATCTTGAGATAGAAATGTTTTTACTTTAAATGAGCAGGTGTAAAACTAAAATAATGATGAAGCATGCTGAAGGCTCATGTAGCTCTCACTTCACTTCACTTCCTGTTGAAGCCCATAGTTCTGAGTAACAGCCTTGATGCTTGGTCAAAGGGTGGAGAGATGGCCCACCACAACGCATGACTCTCAGTGTATCTGTTGCATGTGGCTTTGCTTCTTGTTCGGAAGCAGAAGGTCTTTACAAAGGGATGTCAGATCTGACGGGTGGAGTGCTCGATTCAATGAAGTACTTTACTTCTGACTTTCTATTTGTATTTAGAACAACAAACATTGTCTTTTGCAAAGAAATATTAATTGTGTGTGAATCACAAAATATTCCCCATGTGTTTTGTCAGCCATGCTTCGGTCTCTCCCTCTTAAAAGCACTTTGCAAAAATGAAACATTACATGTATTCTGTGTAAAATATTATACACCACTTCTTTCTCAGTGGAAATTGTCCACAGGTTGTAACGATAACATGGTTATTTGCAATACAAATGGCCTAGTCCCTTATGTCACTGGCTTTACTTTTGCTTTTCCTGCTATAATGGATTGAAATGTCTCTTTTACACAATGCAATTGTTCGGGTTAACGTCCTGATCTATTTGGGAGCATTAGAGAATCACAAATGGTCAAGACTGGTTGTAGGACTATAGGGTTTACAGAAATACAGGATGCACAACATCATATACTGTTAGGGCAAAAAGGAACAACATTGAGTCCTCAGTGAAATCTAAAATAAATGAAGGCATGCTTTGGAGTTCACTGCCAATAAAGCAAGGGAGTTTTTGGGGTTTAAAAACAAAAAATCAGTGATACTCTACAATATTGTTCAACTTGAGAAAATGACAATGCTCTACGTTACAGAGAGCACTATCTCAACACATACTTTAACCTGTAAGTTCTTCACATCTCTTGGTTTTGGTGATGTTTCCTCTCACCTCTCCCCCACAGCTTTCTACCACCTACACTGTGGCTATTGTTTTGTTATGGAACAAAACAGCTAGCATACATAGAGTGAAATATACAGCATTGAGCAACTCCAACAATGTATTTGTTGTGTGGAGCCATCCAACTCACTGCTGTTGCTCAGTAAGTATATCCAGTGTGTAAACCAAACATCTTATAAGCTACAGAATTAGTTTTCTGTGACCATATGGAATCTGCAAGTACTTGATAAAAACAGATGTGTTTGCTAGCTAGCAGTCGTCATGTTCCCACATTGCTTTCCTTTTGTCTGTTGAATAGAGTGACACTGAAGTAATGTCTCTGTGTGTGTTTTTTGGTTCTCATGCTGGTATGATTAAATACACATTCGTAAAATGTGTCAATAGGGTTTGCTGTTTGAATAGGTCCTGTACTTCTTAGCTAAGCACCCAAAACTGAAACAATATTTTATTGTCTAGATAAAGGGGCTTCTTTGAACAAATAAAATCTTAGAACATAGAGATTTCTGATCGAAACAAAATGGTCCACAGGTTTTAAACGTAGGGGGGAGGTAATTGTATACATTTCAGCCAATCACTACAATTGCTACTTTGTAGACGTTGATCTTCGTGTGAACAAACCTTCATTTGGGTGGAAAGACATCAGTCGTGCGAGAAGACAGAGCTGCACCACAATGATCGGTCAACTGGCTGCTTTGATTCTTCTTTCTACGATGTGTAAGTGCTATTCTTTACTCCTGTATGAAAGACAATACCATGTGATGATCTTAAAGATGATCTCCTCCAATAAACCTTTTCTTTGTCTTTTTCTTTAGCTCTGATTGGATCGGCAGAGGATCCTCACCTGATCTCTTTGGCTGTGGTAGAAGTTGGTGGAAACTTTACTTTTCAATGTCCAGTTTTGGATAACGAAGGCAAACTACTTTCTCTGTTCAAGCAGGTCTCTTGGACAAATGGCCAGCCAGTCTTTAACGTGATTTTGGCAAACTAACAGTTACTGAAGCTTTTTTAGACACACGGTTCACAGCAACAAAAGAGGATACTCATTATCTTTTCACAATCAGAAATGTCAGAAAAGAGGACGAAGCAACATATTTCTGTCTCACTGGATCGACGTATTCACTGAGTTTGGAACTGGCATCTTCTTGGCTGTGAAAGGTAAATATCTATTACTTTCAGTTATTGTCAAGTCTCATGTCATACAAATAATTTATATAAATGTTATGTTTTCTTCTACTGAATCACACAGATCAGCAGAGAATCTGTCTACGTGAAGCAAAGTCCGAAGACCAAGTCAGTCCAGCCCGGCGACTCAGTGTCTCTCCAGTGTTCACTCCTCTCCAAAAACAACGAAAAGCGCAGATCAGTGTCCAGGTGAACACAATGTTTCCTGGTTCAGATCTGGATCAGGAGAATCCCATCCAAGCATCCTTTACACTCACAGTGAGGAACAAAAGGAACGCAGTTGTGTCTTCAGTCTGTCCTAAAACTATACACAAGTCCTCTGATACCGGGACGTATTACTGTGCTGTGGCTACATGTGGACAGATCCTGTTTGGAGAAGGAACTACAGTGGAGACAAGTATGTTTTTAAAGTCTATTTAAATTATATTTGTATGTAAATGTATATACATATTAAGTGTTATAGAGTGGATAGAGTGGGTACAGTCATTAACTACAACCAATTTAACAATTATTTAATTGAGACATCAATTATAACTGATGTATGAACCTCCATTTCAACATGCATATGCAAACATTGAAACTCATCCCTTCGTAAGAATAACTTTTCCTCCGATTATATTTTCCATACAGACTTTAAGTAGCATTTATAAATACAGTTTCATTGTTTATTTTATGTCTTAATCTCAAATACAAATTGAAGATACTTCAGGCTTAATGTCAAATTAAAATGTACTTTTTTATGTGATATTTTGGTACCCACTTTATAATAAGAATACCCTTATAAAGTATTCATAAAGGCTTTCTAATTAGGTTATAATTAGGTTGTAAACACTTTATTAATCATTAACAACCATTTATAAACCAGTTCTAATGTAGTTTTCATACATCAACAAAGGCTCACTATTTGCAAGATGACTAAGCCTTATATTGGCTAACTAGCGTACTTTGTCTTCATCAGCCAGCATCCTTGGTATCTGTTGTTCACTGAGTTGATTCCCCCCCATCCATTCTTGATTGTTTCTTGGCATCTCTTTATGACCATTTATGTACGAGTTAATAAAATGTATAGTTGCCAAAGGGACCCTTGTTGTAAAGTGTGAAACACATTCCCATTATGAATGAGTTACCTAACATTTCTAATAAGGCTTAGCAGTACAGATAAATGTGGGCTCACTATTTGGCAAGCAACCCGTCACAGGTGCCCTGTTTATCTCATGTCTAATAAAATCTTATTAAGGATTTATAAAGTGTTCACAACCTAATTAATAAATGAATTACAAACTATTTCTAAACCCTTTTATAAGGGTAGTCATATTGTAAAGTGGTACCGATGTTTTTTTTGCGGTGTATGTCTTAAATGTAAGACTTCCTTTGTTTCCTTATTTAGGAGTTTCAGAAACAGACTGAACCCAGTTGTCCTTGTGCTTGGAGTGCTGTTGGCCTGCTGTGTGACTGTGATTGCCTTTCTTATTTTCTATGGATACCGAAGAAAATGTTGCCAAAATTGCAAAGGTAGGCTCAGCACATTATACTTTAGTTTCAGTTATGCTTTTTTAGGTGGAACCATAACGATCTAATCATCTTGAACAAATTACTTGGCTGTGAAAACAATAAACGAGATGACGGTTCTAGTAGTCAAATACCTTTACCTGTGTAAAACCACCATGGCCGCTACTACTGACTCAATAATATGAACTCTAGAGATTTGTTTTTTGTGTCATAGTGTTACATAATTGTAAACCTGAGGTCACTTAATCCATTGTTTTGAATGCAAAATTAATATATATTATTACATTATTGTGTGTAATACAGAATATCATATTGCAACAGGAATTATTGAACATCTGATCCCAGAAGTACACATTATCCAGGTAGCCTTGAGAACATGAAATGTTCCCTTACTGCTTAAAGCTCTGAAGGAGTTTATTCACAACAACGCTGACGGTGAATTGAGCAGTTTACAAAAAGTCAATGTGTTTAACCAAATAGAAAACAACTGAAAATGTGAAAGTGTTGGATCCTCAGTTTCTTCCAATGTGAGGGGTGACAATAATCATGGGTGTATACTCTGAAACCCTGTTTTACATTCAAACAGGAGCATTGAGTTCTTCCCATCATCGTGGACCCGACATGTCAATGGGGGTCAATCAAATGACATGGTAAATATGTGGTGGTGTGCTTTTTATTGTTCAAGACACAGATTATAATCAAATTATAAAGTATAATATAACCAACTGATAAGTAAGCTAAACTTAATGTATGTTACGTATGCCTTGATAAAGAGTGACAAGGTATATAAATATAATTACTGATGGCTGAACATTTTGACAATAGAAAGTGTGTAAAGATCACTGCAAAGCCATCTCTACTCTAGACTTTGGTCTATATGTTAAAGTCACCTAATCGCCCAAAGTTTGTCATTGACGCACGTTTTGTTTTTAATTTTGCAGGATGAAGAAGCGAAGGCAGTGACTTATGCATCAGTGGATTTTCTCAACAAGGAAAGTGAAAAGAGGACGGAGAAAGGAGAGAGAAATGCCAAAAGATTGTATGTACTCTGTTGTTAGATCAGATCACTACAACCAGCCACACCCCTCTCTATAGCCAGAGATTCGTGTTTGCTTTCTGAATGCGTTGATACAGGAAGTGTGCCAGCATTACTGTAAGGTGTCATCTAGGTCGACATGTCTATGGAACTGTGTTACAACCTTCCAAAGGCTGGAACAAACAGGGAGGCCACACAGAGTTTAATGCCAAATATATATTTATTTAACAGATTGTTGAAGAACACCTCTGATGTATAATGTGGTAAGAATCAGACTGTCAGTAGTGTGAGCAGTGTGTGAGTGTGTGGAAGGGTGTTGTAGCATGTTGGAGGGTGCATCAAACCTAACACAGGCTGTAGGCTGAGGTTGCTGCAGCATGCCAGGATCTGAATCAGAGAGATTGATCCTTGCAGCTGGGAAACCTTTATGCCTTCTGGTGGCTCCGCCTCTAGATGGGCGGGCACAAACAGGACGACACTCCCAGTACCTGCCAGAAGACAGCAAGGCAGGGAGCACAGCAGGCAGAAGGGGGGAGGGGTCGTCACACCCCCTCCCTTAAAATGGAGGACCCACGAGGATCCTCCAACATGAGGCAACAAAAACACACCACCCAAACAAATAGACACAACAAAAGTTAACCTTCAAATGTTCGTACACCTGCAAGCCACATCTGTAGCCTCTGCCTCAACCCCTCAGCAACTTTGGCTAACTAAGAAGCATTTAAGAGAGGGCAAAACAGAAAAACAGACACCCCCGCAGGAGAAAAACACTAGTAACCTAGGAGGTTATAGCCCCTGGACATGGCATCAGCCACTGTATTATCCACACCTTTGACATGCTGATGTCCAGATGAAAGGCTGGAGGAAGAGACACCAACGCCATAAGGCGTTGATTTGGATTCTGGAGCGAGTGCAGAAAGGTTAGGGGGTTATGATCTGTATAGACCACCAAGGGCCCAACTCCACTCCCCAACATACACCTCAAAATGTTTTTAACGCCCAGATGAGTGCCAGTGCCTCCTTTTCAATGATCGAATAGTTTAATTGATGAGAGTTACATTTCTTAGAGAAGAAACTTACCGGGCATTCGGAGCCGCTCTCATCAACCTGCGCGAGTACAGCCCCAGCTCCAACCTTACTAGCATCCACATGAAGAATGAAGGGCTGGTCCATCTGGGGTGCTGCTAGGACAGGAGCCGAGCACAACACAGTTTTCGCAGCCTCAAAAGCCTGTTGACATCGAGGAGACCATTCAAACTTGACCTTAGGACTGAGAAGAGAGGTGAGGGGCGCAACCACCGTAGAGAAATTCTGACAGAACCCACGATAGTACCCCACCATGCCCAGAAAACGAGAGAGTTATTTTCTGGTTGTGGGAACAGGGAACCGGTCAATTGCCAGCACCTTTGCCCTCACTGGCTTAACCTGTCCTTGGCCAACTACTTTACCCAGGTAGGTGACCGTTGCCTTAGCAAACTCACACTTTGCCAAGTTAACGGTCAGACAAGCCCAGGCAAGACGTTCAAACAGCGCATTAATGTGTTGGAGATGTTCCTCCCAAGTGTCACTGTATACCACAACATCATCCAGATACACAGCACAGCCAGCAAGACCTGACACCACCTGGTTCATCAGGCGTTGAAACGTGGCTGGGGCATTTCGTAACCCAAATGGCATTACGGTGTATGAGTACAACCCACTGGACGTGATAAATGAGGCGATCTCCCTAGCTCTTGCCGTTAACGGGACCTGCCAGTAACCCTTTAGCAGGTCAAATTTACTGACAAACTTAGCAGAACCGACCTGGTCCACACAGTCCTCCATGCGAGGGAGTGGAAACGAGTCAGGTTTGGTCACTAAATTCACCTTGCGGAGATCAGTACATGGTCTAAATGTACCATCTGGTTTCGTAACCAGCAAACAAGGAGAAGACCAACTAGAAGCACACGGCTCAGCAATGTTATTCTCCAGCATATACTTAACTTCTGCCTCTAAATGCTCTCGTTTGTCCGGAGACATGCGGTAAAAACGCTGTCGTACCGGTTTAGCATCACCCACCTCAATATCGTGTTCTATAAGGTGGGTGCGAGATGGAGTATCTCCAAACAGGCAGGGGTAGTTTTTAACTAGATCGACCAACTCTGTGCGCCGCGGTTCGGTTAAATGACCCAGTATTCCACCCAGATTAGCCAGTGACTCCGAATTCTTAAGCCGTCCTCTCAACAGACCATCATCTGGGGAATACTCCTCTTCAACCTTAACCCCTTCCCCCACATCCAGAGATGGTGACGGGTGACCCACTGTCATCACTGCAGCATCTGAGGAAACAGAACAAACCACACCTGGCACAGGTTTACGGGAAAAATACGGTTTTAGCAAGTTTATATGGCAAAACTGCACCGACTTCTTCCGGTCAGGGGTCGCTATCAAATAGTTGAGGTCTGACAACTTCTTGGACACTGTATAAGGGCCAGAGAACTTGGCCTGAAACGGGGAGCCAACTACAGGCAGCAGTGCTAAAACCTGATCCCCAGGACTCAACTCACAAAGTTCTGCACGTCGATCATAGAGGCTTTTCATTTTAGTTTGAGCAGACTGTAGCTTTTCTCTTGCCATTTGATTAGCCCGATACAAGCGGTGTTTGAAACCATGGACATAGTCTATCAAACTTGACGGGGCCTTCTTGGCTTGCCAATCCTCGTGTAGGGTGGCCAACGGGCCCCCTACATTGTGACCAAAAACCAGGTCATTAGGGCTAAAACCCAAACTCCCCTGTGAAACCTCCCTTGCCGCCAGCATCAACCAGGGTAACCCTTCTTCTCAGTCACCTTCCAACTCCGTACAATATGAACGGAGGAGAGACTTCAAGGATTGGTGGAACCTCTCAAGTGCTCCCTGGCTCTGAGGATGATAGGCACTTGACTGTGAATGTTTGATATTCAACTGCTGTAACACCTCGGCAAACAACTTTGAAGTGAAGTTAGTCCCCTGATCTGACTGGATGATCTTCGGGAGACCAAAATAGTTATAAATTGTGTCAGCGCTTTTACAACTGACCTGGTGGTGATATTCCTAAGGGGATAGGCAGCAGGATAACGTGTAGCCTGACACATGACTGTAAGCAAAAAGTTGTTCCCTGCTTTGGAGCGTGGTAATGGTCCAACACAATCTACAATCAGATGCTCAAATGGATTACCAACAACTGGAATTGGATACAGAGGCGCAGGTTTAATGACCTGATTCGGTTTGCCAGTCAACTGACAAGTGTTGCAAGTTTTAATGAAAGCAGCAATGTCTTTCTTCAGAAGTGGCCAGTAAAAATAACGGCCAACCCGATTATATGTTTTCTTCACACCGAGATGACCTGCAATGCCGTCATGAGCAGTCTGAAGCACAGTGAGTCTTAACTTACTGGGTAACACAACTTGCACAACTTCCTCACCCATAAAACAATCTCCCTGGGGAACCCACTTTCTCACCAACAAACCGTCCTGGAGAAAATAACCGGCTGCACTTCTGAACTCCTCATCCGGTAGAACTTGGCTGTACAGAGCCTGCAGGGTGGGATCGTTCTTTTGCTCTTTCCCAAGGTCGCTACAAGACAAAGGCAAAGGAAAGGTAGGCACAGGAAATACAGATTGTTTTTTCTTATCTTTTGTAAGGTCACAAACAATACCGCTGGCAGCACGTGTTACTGCGCCGCTGGCAGGCATCACAGAAGTGGTTTTGGGGAACTTGGCACCTTCTACCTGGGAGATTGGAGACTCAGGCCATACCCGATCACCAGCCAGGTCATTTCCCAAGATGATCTGTATGCCCCCCATAGGTAGAGAAGGACGCACTCCCATGACCACTTCCCCTTGCAGCAGACTGGAGACTAATGTTAGTTTATGCTGTGGAGCAGAGAAGACGGTTAATCCCATCCCCCGGACCTCAACACTGGAACCGGTGTCTGTTTTAGGAGAGAAAGGTAACACAGAACCAACAATAAACGAGTCCAACGCCCCTGAGTCCCTTAATATCTTTACCGGTACCTTCTCTTTACTCCCGACCAGTGAAACAAAACCATCAGACACAAAAGCTTATAACCAGGGTCTATCCTCCTCATGTTCACTGACAAGAGCCTGAATTACCGATTCAGATAAGGAGGACTGAGTGTGTTTCCGCACAGCCACAATGACATTTTCCCTTTCTACTGCACGTAACGATGCTACAGCCCCAGACGCTTTTGCCGACACAGGCCCAGGCCTGGACTTTCTCTTCCACTCAGGACAATCGTTTCTCCAGTGTCCTTTATTAAAACAGTAATTACAGACACGATTGGGGTCAAACTTACCCCGATTCCCATGGTCAATCCTAGCTGGAAACTTATCTTTTCCTTCTGAAACACCTTTACTGAAGTGAGCCCCCGCACTACTCTCTTTGTATCCCGCATCTCCACGACTACGGCTGTCGCCAAAAAAACACCTTATGGGTCAGAGTAAACTCATCTGCCAGCTTGGCTGCCTCTGAAACTAGTTTACTTTCTGCTCATTAATGTAGGTAACAACACGGTCAGGCAAGGTACCTTTGAATTGCTCAAGCAAGATAAGCTCCTGCAGATCTTCCAGAGTTTTTACTTGTGAGGAAACACACCAACGGTTGAAACTAGTGGTTAAATCACGAGCAAACTCCATATGTGACTGCTTCTCTTTTCTGACTAACCTAAAGCGCTGTCGATATGCTTCAGGTACTAACTCAAATGCCTGAAGTACAGCAGCTTTCACCAACTGGTAATTGCTACTGTCTTCAGCAGTCATGGCAGCGAAAGCCTCCTGGGCCTTTCCAGTGAAGACACACTGCAGCAGAAGGGTGCGCTCAACATCAGACCAGTCTCGTGCCTCAGCTAGACGCTCAAATAACACAAAGAAAATGTCTGGGTCCTTTTCGTTGAACCTCGGAAACTATCCTCAAATTAACAGCAATATCAAATGCTTGATTTGCAGTCTCTGCAGCTCTCCTGGTCTCAGCTGGAAGCTTACCTTCACTCATCAGCTCCAATCTGTAGCGCTCCAAGTCTAGTTTTTGTCTAACCTGAACTTGAGCGATCTCTGCTTCCTGAAGACGGGCATTTTGTCTCAACTTTTCTATCTCCACATCACGTTCCAAGTGTAGCATGAGAAGCTCCTTCTGTTCTTTAAATGACAGTCCAACCCCAAGTCCAGACAGGACTGGAGCCACACCTGAAACATTACCTGACTCAATTGACTGTTGGGAGGTAGGCCCCAGAAAGACAGACAAAATACTTTTTTCCACTAACTGTGCCTTTATTTCTACCAACAACTCCTCTTTATTCAACTTTTTGGGAAGTTCAAGACCGTAATGGTCAGCCACTCTCAAAAGCTGATCTTTTTATAAGTACCCACACAAATCCTCATTTGGGGACTCAACAAAATCTTCAATAGAAGCCATTTAAACTGTTTACTACCGACCAAGGCAAGGTTTTTCCAGCAGTAACTGATAGTGAAAGACAGTTTTACATATGGAGACCCCACTCCTCTGGCTAACTGCCTTACCAAATGCTTACTGACTCACTCACCCTAGTCTTCGTGTAGAATTGTGGTAGGATTTTAAGCACAAAAGCCCAGTGACCCGGTTTAATTCTCAGCAATTGAAAATCACCTAGGCAGTCATGGAGTGCACCCGAGCAAATGCGCTAGCCACTTACTACACAAAATAACAAACAAAAACAAAAAGAAAAGGTTCAATGGAGACAGCTTGTGTCTCCTCATTGCTTAGACCTAACAGGATAAGGGTTTCCAAACATTTGACAGGCCTTTAACACAAAACAGCAATACCGGAAAAACATAGCTTGCCTTGGACAGAAACACAACTGTGAGTAAGACCAGTTACTTAGACTAGTAAGATCAACCTGACCTATTTTCCCCTACAAAACTCAGAGTCAACCAACAAGCTGTGTGAACACTCCCTGACTGAAATAGGTCACCATGTCCTTTATCCAGCACCGGAAAGTGATCTCGGACGAGCCCCACTTGTTACAGAACCTTCCAAAGGCTGGAACAAACAGGGAGGCCACACAGAGTTTAATGCCAAATATATATTTATTTAACAGATTGTTGAAGAACACCTCTGATGTATAATGTGGTAAGAATCAGACTGTCAGTAGTGTGAGCAGTGTGTGAGTGTGTGGAAGGGTGTTGTAGCATGTTGGAGGGTGCATCAAACCTAACACAGGCTGTAGGCTGAGGTTGCTGCAGCATGCCAGGATCTGAATCAGAGAGATTGATCCTTGCAGCTGGGAAACCTTTATGCCTTCTGGTGGCTCCGCCTCTAGATGGGCGGGCACAAACAGGACGACACTCCCAGTCAGGCTTGGAATTTCGTCATTTTAGGGGCAAGGCCATTTGGCCTTCCCGTTCACATTTTTTTTAAGGGCACAAAGGCCACATGACAGGCACAGACATGACAGGGCACAAAGGCCACATGACAGGGCACAAAGGCTGTTTGGTTAAATTACGCTGGTCAATCAACATGACTGAAAAGTGTAGCACTAACGTCAACACCAGTCGTTTTACAAACGGCTGAATAGCAATAGTGTTTCTTAAACGTATACGTTAAGTTCAGCCATAAACCACATAAGTCAGTCAGGGGTAGACAGTAAGGCTAAAATTGTATTGTCACTGGCCCCACCATTGTAACCACTGGCCCGGAGCATTCGTCCACCAAAAAAAAATTGACTAATAATGAAGAAAATTAACACATTTGTTGCAATAATTTATGCACTAACTACATTACTACTTGTACTACAACATTTTAATCATCAGTTCTTCCTCATTTTCCTCAATTGTTCATATTTGGTTTATTAAAATAATGATATTGTGGTCATTGTTAAAAAATGTCTGCTATTATTATGAGTATTATTATTTGTATAATGCACTTTCTGCCTTCCTGTCATTAGGAGTTAGACATGTAATGGCTATATGTAATTGATTTGATTAGAACCTTCATTATCCTAAACTGGTGGGACATTTCGCCAACACCTTTATATTGTCTACTCTTCACTTACTTGTCAGCATAGGTCGGCATTGATGTACAGAGCCGACAGAAGACCTTGTTTATACTGGCATCATATAGAGAGGCGAAGTCACGCCCATCTACATCCGGCCCATGGGACCCCGGAAGCGAAAAATTAACATTGAATTCAATGGAGAGAGAACACGTATCTTTTGATCCCGTTTGAATTGTGCCACGAACTACACATATGATGTTTGTCAATCTTAAACAATAAGTTCCATGTCAAAAAAGTCACATTTTGTCGTAAAACTGTTGAAATATAAGACTATGAAAAATACGCGACTACAAAGACTACAAATCCCAAATCCCATTCTGGCTCGCATAAGTGATGTCACAGGCGATAATGCTCCAAGTGGTTGCGAGCGACTCGTAATTAAAGCGAAGAAGAAGATCTCATAAATGATTTATTCCCTCCAATAAATAAGAGATTGCTAAAAATAAATTCACTTTTACAAGATGCCTGTGTGCTTTGTACCAGGTTGCAATCACATAAGTGATCATACTTATAGATCATAGGTCGTTCTATCGCTTCCCGTCTGATGAAAGGACCAGGAGTCGCTGGATCAGAGATCTCAGGTAATACACATGTTGTGCATGGAACACAGTCAAGCTAGCTACATAGCTAGTAGCGAGCACGTTAGTTAGCATCACATTACTTAGCCTTGTCATTTGTATTAGCCTTAACATGAAGTGAACCCAAATGTTAAACAGTAAGAGTAGTCATGATGTTAAGTATTTTCTGAAACATTTGAAGAGGAACCTATCGCCAGGTGCTAAGGGGGCGGGAGGTAGGCTAACGGCAGATTAGCATCTGCGATCTTTTCTACTTAATGCTATCTGCTCAAATGGTTAACATTGAACATTAAAAGATCAGGCAGTTCAGGGAGAGTCGAAGGAAGGAAGGCAGGCAGGCAGCTTTGCATGACATGTATTTATTTATAGAAGGACCATGCATACAAAAACATTAATCTCAGCAAAGAGAAGAGATGCAATATGCCAGATTATAGCTAATAGCTAATTTCCATCTGTGGTCCATTCTTCTGGACGTGTTTCATCGTGATGATAGTGAGTCAATCTGTTTGTTGGAAAGACAGTAGTTGAGTGATTACTGAGAGAACATTATTAAAAGAGATAATTATTCAAAGTGTTGTTACTTCAAAGTGTTGTTACTGACCTTTTTCTCTTTTGTTTCCTTTCCCTCACCTGTAACTGCTGAGACCCTGAGGAACATGCACACTGACCTGCTCTGGCAACCTGATTTCCACTGTACGTAATAGTATTTGGTTATGGTATATTATTTATATACATCAAAGGCACAATGCACCCCCCAGAGACACACATGTATTGAGTGTGATATTGTGCATAGGTCAAGTGAAATCATCTTTACATACTAGAAAACTGTAGGAGCGGCAACTTGTTTTGAAATTGAATTTTTAATATCCGATAATGAAGTTGATCTGTTTTCTTTATTCTTCTCTCTTCCCAGCTCCATCCATCACCGTGCTCTGTTCCTGCAGGTCCTGCTTGCTAGTCAATGCTTTATTTTTTTACACAATTACAAATAAAGTCAATGTGTTGTATGACATGAAGTTGTGCTTCATTCTGAGTCGATAATACATTAATTCTGCCTTCATCCATTCTGCCTTCAACTGCACAATGATTGTGGACTGCACCGACATCCATGTAGCTGCCCCCAGTAAGATGAACCAAGCAAAGAGGGTCAACATCATGCCTAAAGACATCCAGCTGGCCCGCCGCATCCGCGAGAGAGGGCTTAGACTGACCTGAGACCAGCACACCCAAACACAACGGCTCTTTTAAGAGCCACCTACAGTTTCAAAGAGTTGCAATCCTACGTTATTATAATTATTAAACTGGTTCATGTGTCACTTAGTTTACTGAACCGTGATGAAAGAAATGAGTGAGGTCGTGGTTTACTGAAGTTACAAAGACATTAATATATGAGTGACAGGTCAGTGTAAACACAAGCTTCTGTCAATTATGGATCACTCAAACTATTTATATAAAAATATGTAATAAAGTTCTAAAACAAGTATTAGGTATATTCCTTGATAGCTTTTGGAGAAGGTTGTTTTTAAGTTTACTAAAATCTATCGTTTCAACTGTTTCACTTTATAAAAAGGAACAGGTGAGTAGAGCATCATTGAGTTTCTTATTCTGTCAGTAAATTATCCAAATGAAATGTTTATCATTATTTTATTCAACCCTAAACAAATTGATTGTACCTTTTTAATAATGACCTTACATGGTTAAGTTAAATTAACTTCAGAAAATCAAATCTGTTCTGAGAAAAAACTAATAAATGTTTAAAGATAGGAACTTGCCATCCCACTGAAAAACAGTCCGTAGAGATTTAAAGGCGTAGTTGTAGTTCAGTCCAACGTTTCATTTGGATTCATTTCTCCAACAGTCAACTATTTTCATAAAGAATATATATTTTATACAATAAAGTCAACTTTATTGTCAATCTTACTCAGTTTGTGTTTATAGACAGAGATCAAAAATACTTTTAAATCAAATAAAATTATACAATTTACAGATATGTATACAAATATATTATAATATATATCCTATATAATGATGGTGGACACTTCACCTCCAGCAGGGCAGATGGCTGCACAAGTCCATCGGGGATGCTCCCAAAACACCGACTCACTCACAAAGAGACCAGACTCGAACACTGTCTCCTGACAGGCCTGCACAAAAGCCTTCACCCCTTCGGCCTCGTTTAAAACCCCCCAGTTGATAGCCATGACTCCGTCCAAGTTGTACCCCCCGAGCACCCTCTTCATGAGGGACGCGCATGGAGTGGATGAAAGTCCCGACCGCAGCACAGAACCAAACTTGCTGGCTGTCAACCTGCCCCGCCTGTGTAACTGCCACTTTGTCCGCTGTCCTCCGGTGGCTGTCTGGATGGCAGCTTGCTGGTCTCTGCTCAGTCGCATTGAGGCAAGAATTGCCTCAAGCCCCCGACCCCCTTCACCAGCTCCGGCACGGTGACAATGGCCTGATGTTGAGGCCGCGGCTCTGGCTCAGGTGAAGCCATGCCATGCCACACTGTGCGCCCCTCAGTGCAGACCTGAACCAGTCTACATCCTGAGTGGCGATGTCTCTGGCCAGTGGGTTGTATGTCTCCTCTCACTGTTGGTAGAGTTGAGACACCGGCTGGACTACTTTGGAAGTGCCAGGCTTCCTCCACTGGCACTCAACATCTGTGGAGCTGATCTGCCACATGGCACATATTGCCAATGCTGCAGCGTGGCTGCATTTGTACATCCCCCGTGCACAATCACAGACAGCGCTCTGCATCGCGCCATCGCCTCCCATGCAGATCTGTACAAATAAAGTAAGTACCATGTTTGTTAGCATGCTATAATAGATTGAATGAGCAATAATACAAGGATGGTCCGGATCTGGGGTGGGAGGGGTTATTTTTCCAGAGTTTTGTCTGATTGTTGTTATTGTTTGTTTTTTTTGTAATTTGTGTTGTACTGGTTTGTTGTACATTGTATTTTTCTAAATGTGTATGAATATATTTTTGAAAAACATTTGATCAACAATAAAAAAGGACTTGGTCAGGATCTAGACTCAGTGTGTAGTTTATTAATTAATCAATGCTCTCTACATTAGGAAAACACATACCAGTGTACCCGAGGGAGTCACGCACAGCTGTGCCTGGATAACCAAACAAATTGACAAGATAACCAAAACCCTTGAATCTACACACAGCAAATAAACTCAAACGACACAACGAGATGTAAAAGGAGATCACACATACAGTATAGTCGATATAAAACTGTCCGTTTCAATCTGAAGAGCAACTAAAACAAAACACGGGAGTATACCTTGTTCTTGTGAACACTAATGTTATCCACAGCATACACAGAGACCACGAAGTTCTAAAGGAGAAAACTAGTTACTGAAACAAAACACGTTAGTGTACCTTGTTAGCTAATGTTAGCTAGCTGACATTGACGTTACACATTGCACTCATATTACTCACCAACATCTTGTAAAGCCGGTCCCGCTGCTCTTACAGAACCGAATAACTCCCCTTTCGTGTATGTACAGCTCTCAACGTGTCCAGACTTGTAGTCACCTCGTTTTATACTTTTATTCTCATTCTGAAAGAAACAGGAGACATTTGCTAACGTGACGGCCATCTTTGTGATGGTGACGCGTATTGTGCGAGACCAAGAGACCTGTAGTTCACTCAGCGGTTTCACACAAAAAAATGTGTAACTTCACAGTTTTACGACACATTTTAATTTTTTTGACTTGCAAAATATTCTTTTAAATTGACAAACATCATATGTGTCATTCGTGGCACAATTCAAACGGGATCAAAAGATAACCTTTCTCTCTCCATTGACTTCAATGTATAATTTTAACAGGGCATCACGGCCAAAGTGCGGGGCAACGACGGCCATGGCCGTCGTGGCCGTCGTGAAATTCCCACCCTGCTCCCAGTACCTGCCAGAAGACAGCAAGGCAGGGAGCACAGCCAGGCAGAAGGGGGGAGGGGTCGTCACAAACTGTTTGCTTCTGTTTTTTGTTGACATAATAAAACTTGATATTTATAGTGTCCCCTAATATTCAGTAACTGTATCTTCACTCAACTACTACAACATACACAGTATGCCTGTGAATTAGGTGTTAGCCTCCTTAGATAAACAATGCATGGATTTAGTCCTTCATCCAAGTCTGCGGTGAGGGACTCAGGGCAACACATCTGTCATCCAGTTGAAGGATAGTTATCTTTCAACTGATGATCGATATATATTAGGGCTGTCAAGTTAACGCGTTAATAACGCGTTAACGCAAAAAAAAAATTAACGCCACTAATTATTTTAACGCGATTAACGCATGTGTATTCTTTTTTCCTCGGCCGCCCCGTAGTTTCAGAGCGCATCAAGTTTAAAAACCATCTGCTGACAGCCCCGCTCCTGTCGCCCGCTTGCAGCAGACCACACTTCCACGCTCACCGGCAGGCACCGACTGGCCATCGGGAGGACCGGGAGGGTGTGTGTAATGTGGCCCGAGCGAGCAAGAGAGAGACCTTACGTGCATTGTTGCTGTTGTTAGCATCTGGTGCTAGCTAGCTGCGCTAACGGATACAAGGAGCTGTTTAAATGAAAACAGAGGAGCGACATTTCGCCACAACTGCGCCGAGCACTTGACTTGATGCAGGAAGTCAGACAGCGGGACATTGGAGTCAGCACACTCATGATTGCAGCGTCCAGGCAGCTCCCGTTCGAGCATATGCCTTGAGTTGCACAAAGCTCCAACGATCCAACACACACACACACACACCACACACACACCACACACCACCACACACACACACACACACACACACACACACACACACACACACACCACACACACACACACACACACACACACACACACACACACACCCACACCCCATTTGTATTGTATGAGAGAGGTTCCAGGTTGAATTGAGGCGAATATTTGTAATGTTCAGAGGTTTTGTTTTATTCATGAGAATATTTGTCATTGTTCAAATGATAATAAACATTAGCATAAAGCATATTTGTCCACTCATATGTTGATAAGAGTATTAAAAACTTGAAAAATATTCCTCTAAGGTACATTTAGAACAGATAAAAAATGTGCGATTTTGCGATTAATCGCGATTAACTATGGACAATCATGCGATTAATCGCGATTAAATATTTTAATCGACTGACAGCCCTAATATATATATGGTTAGAATAAAGATAAAGATTTGTGTTAAAATCATAATGTGACAATATAACATAACAGCCAAAACAATAATTCGAGCAACTAGCATAAATCAATATTAACCGCCCGTAGCGGACTTCCTTTTGTAACAGGCGTAAAGTAAATGTTGGGTTTTGGTTTCACTTAGGAAACAAAAATCATAGTACTAAGTCACTTACGAGAACATTGAAATTCAACGTTTCCATTGATTACAGACACATACTATATATAATTCAAGTTCTAAATGGCCTTTGATACTGTTAATAACCAAGACAAAGTCATGAAAGAAGAGGTTTTCTTCTCCTTTTCATTCACAGACATTTGTTTAAGACATTAGACCAAAACCTTTTGTCCGCTGCTTTCCCTACTGCTGCAGGGGAGTAGTTTCTTACTCCGTGATAAGAGCAGGTCAAATAAATTACAAGTTGCATGAGACATGATCTGTCCTATACATTCGTTGAGTGCTGTTGTGTGTTCAAATTCTTTAGTTTTATGAAGTTACTACCCTCAAGTGGCCCTTGTGTGTTTTGTTTATAGTCTTTCACATTTACTTTGTCGATACCTTTTAGTGATGGACGGAGCCACCAAACACTTTAACGTCTGCCTTTTGGGAAAAAACATTAACCTGATAAAAAGGCTTTCTGAATGGAGGAGAAAGTCAAAACTCCACAAATAATGAAACTTCGGACTTCATGTTGAAAGGCAACATTTTATTTAATACAAGACTATTGCAAAAGCTTTTAAATGTAGGGTTGGCAAAAAAAACTTGTCTGACATTGGTGGATACATGGACATGATATTCCAGAGTCGAATATGAGCCCTTCAAACTACTGTACTGCCTGAGGTGAACAAGGGAACACATTACTCTTAAATATAATTTAGAAAGATTCTTGCAAAACATACATCTGAATGTTGTCTTTTATTTCCCTGTAAATGTGGGTGAACAGACACCCCTTGACAAAACAATTACGAGTGGAAAGGCGGTGCTTTCAAAGTCACATTTCCTTCAATGTCATTCGTTATAAAAACTTACCTTTTCATTACTACAGTATTTTAGTCATGCATTGACAGTGAAGGTGTCTTTAGTGCTGTTTAAAGTGTGTGTGCTGTTTGACTTTGTACAGCTCAAATAACACATGAAGAGGTGAATAACGTTGGCACGTGTTCCCAGAGTCAGACGTAAACAGTATCAACTCAGAATCACTGTGTGATGGCTCTTTTGTTTTTCTTGAATGTGATTTACATAAAGCCGACAAATACTGTGTTAAAGTGAATGATTAAACTAAAATTAGATTTATGTTTCCTTGTGAAACACTTCCCTTCTTGCACCTCTAACCTCATTACATATCCTGTAGGTCTCTTCAGAGGAAACAGATTTTTTCCTCTCTCACTGTATCTGTGACATGTGAATTTACTCTTGCTTTGAAGTAAAATGCCTAAATGCTTTGAGACTAGAAATAAAAGTTATGGACACGAAATGTTTTTCTCGTAAATTATTTGGCAAACATTCTGCAACAAAAATGCATTTGGACAAAATAGCTCTATTACTAAGTAATGCATTACTGCCCAACGCAGCACCAGACCTACATCATGTCCTAAAGTACTGACATGCACACACATGTACAGTGAGCTTCAATAGCAAAATGCTTTCGACACGGACAAGAATAAAATAGATTCCCATTGCACTGGAAATTCTGTACACTGTTGTGACAGGAAGTTTCTGTCAGTTGTTTAGTCGTCTTTTGTGTGTCTGCTGCGTATCAGTAAGTCACAACATGTCACATGGTGCTTGGTCACACAGCTTTTCAATTTCATTGAAAAGGGGACATGATCGAAGGTTTGGTTAATCGAGGGTCGTGGTCTGCTTTTCAGCCAATCACAATGACTTCTACTTTGTTAACCTTGATGACTTTAGGGTAAATGTTCCATTTGGGTGCGCAGACATCAGCAGTGCAAGGGAAGGGCTCTGTGGCACAATGATGGGAAGACTGGCTGCTCTGTTTCTTCTAAGGACATTGTGTGAGTGCAACTTTACTTACTACTGAAAAATGAGTACTACTATTTTCGAAAGGTCGTATTAAGTTTAGACACGTTTAATTATTAGTATTACTGTATTATCTTATCAACTTTCATTGTCTATCTTATCAATCATTGTTTTTGTCCTATTGTCTCTTTTTTCAGCCCTGATTCAAACTGCAGAGTTCCTCACCAGATCTCTTTTGACTCTGGTGGAACTGGTGGTAATTGACTCTGACATGTTCCGTCTTTACAAATGAAGCCTGGATGGTTTACTGGTATAAGCTGAAGTTTGGATATATGTTTCAAACAGTTGCGGCAGGAATTTTGACAAAATACAACTTCAAGGACAATTTAACAACTCAAGATTCAACATCACACAACGGCATACTCAGAATATTTTAAACATCAGAAATGTCACAAAAGAAGATGAAGCAACG